>NC_048283.1:22114612-22149612 GCF_009762535.1 Notolabrus celidotus
TTGAGGTCAGGCTGGTGATTTCTGATGCCTGCTCCAGCTGAAGATTTTCTCAGCGTTATATTAAGACACCAAGTTAAACATAGACACCACCCCTACACACCCTCTCTCTCTCTCTCTCTCTCTCTCTCTCTCTCTCTCTCTCTCTCTCTTACACACCCACACTCCCCTTTGAGGAGCTGATAGAGTGTCAATGAGTGCATCGCCTCATCATGCTCTGATCTCACATTACAAACCCAGAGACGCTTCAGGGGTTATCATTGGGCAGAATATCACGCTTACACACACACACACACACACACACGCACGCGCGCACGCGCGCACGCGCTCACACACACACACACACACACACACACACACACACACACACACACACACAGTACTGATGCAACAGTTGCAGTGAATGTCACAGAGCAGTGTGTTGACTGAGTCTCTGCCGTCACAATGTTCTTATTTAAGATCCTCGGTGTGTGTGTTTGTAGATCGTTTATTAAAGTGTTTTTATTCTAACCACGCGAAGTCATCACACCCTGAAAAAGTCAACAGGCAGTGTGTGCGGTGTGTCAGTGACTCTTCTCTACTTAGGACTTCTGCAAGAATATTGATGTTGACATTTCTGTCCTCATTCAGCTCTCCTTCTCTCTGACGTTGACTTTAAACATAAATTTGTCAAATGTCTCCTCTTTGAACATTGTTGTTGTGATCTCTACCTCTTCTGGCTTCAGTGACATTGTAGAGATCTGCAGCTTAGAGATGCTCTCTCCAGCTCTGGATTGCAGGACAGGATGTTGCTCCACTTTTCCCTCTCAGAGATGGTTGGGGTCCAGTAGCTCCTCAGAATGCTCTCACATGTGTGCCCAATAACTGTCATTATTTCCCCACTCTCAAGACCAGCCTGAGACCACGCTAACATTTTTACCAGTGTCAACAGGCACTGAGACCACACTAAGGTTGTTATTTGTTATAAAATAGCTTTTCATACAAAAAAATGATTGCACTTCAGGGCCACTGTACATATGCAACCTTTTGTTAAGCATGTGCAAGTAAGAATTTCATCTGGTCACAATAATGCCAGTGCATATGTTTAATGCTTGCTCTAACACAGGCACTGTATTAGACATTGTGGTTGAAAGTCGCCTTCTTTTTCACTGGCTTAGTCAGTCTCCTCCACCTGCACTCTCTCCTGTTCCGAAGAGAGAGTGCCGTCACGTGCACGCAAAGCGCATACGCGCATCACACACCAAAGCCAGACAGAACTTCACGACAACAAGCGTTTTGCTATTTCCCCAAATGAAGCGATCTATCGCTGATTATTTTAAAAAACAAAATGAGGAGAGATAGGAGGAAGCTGGCAGTGAGGGAGAGCCAGAAAAAGGGTCTCAAATCAGACGGTACAGATGATGAAAAGGACAGGGAGACACCGGCCGAGCAGCAGGTGAAGAAAAAAAAGTACTGCTTTCAAGCAAAATGGCTCACACAGTACCCGTGGTTGCGGTCGGAGGGGAAAGGTATGTTGTCTGTTTATTGTCGACAGTGTGGGCCGTCTGTTGCAGGCAACTCTAAACTTGTTACTGTGTTCAACATACCGTAGTATGTAGAGTAAACTTTAAACTTTGAAGTTACACAACAACAGCAAGAAACACAAAACCTGTTGGGACCAATGCATCACCCGAAACACTGAGCCCCTCCCATCTTCTTTCCCTATCATGTGCTGGTGTGACCAACTGAGAAAGTTGGGATCACTCAGGGGTGCAGCTCGCTCAGCTGGAAGTGAAGCTTCCACAAAAACTTCTCCCCCTAGTGGCTGGCTGCAGTATAGGTCAAAAACTCTGTCTCCCCCATTCATTTGAATGGGGCTGCAGTCAAACTTTAGAAAATAAATACACGTTGTACGAATGTTTCTCACATCCGTATGCTGTGGTGATATGTAGTTATTATTTGACTGTTTTGTGTTAAAGGTCTCTTTTTCCGGAAAAGTTTCATTTTTGTTAGTTATTATAGGTTAAAAAACAGGGTTTTACTTCCAGGTTTGCTTTGATTGACAGCTGCTGTAGAGAGAAACTCCATAAGATCTTGTGACAGTACGGTGTAGGGCGGAGCTTGTTACTGTGGCAACACAGAAATTACTATGGCAACACAGAAATTCTCTACTGAGCAGACTGGCTGCAGAAAAATGTACAAGATGGCAGCGCTCTGGAACGGGTTGGGGTCCAATGTGTGCCTGCTAATTGTCATTATTTCCCCACTCTCTAAACCAGCCTGAGACCACACTAGCGTTTAACCACAGTGTCAACAGGCACTGAGCCCACACTAACGTTTTTACCACAGTGTCAACAGGCAGAGGGGGAGTGAGACAGGCTTCTTCCTGTGGATGATCTGAGATGACGTGTGATCAGGTCGTCCCTTATGATGTTTTTGTTGTCATTGTTGTCGTTGAGTTTTGACTAATCAGAAATAAGTATCGTAAAAAAGCTGTGTAATGATCAAAATCAACAAAGTAGATCAGACATAGAAGCTTTCCTTAGGCTGATGTTCACCTGTATCTTAGCTTGTGTTTGAAACTTTGGTCTGAGTAACATCCTTCACATGCAAACCTCACACTAATCGTCTGCTACAGCGAGTGATGCAATACCAACATGGGTCAGTGACACAGCAAGAGAGTTTATTTAACCTACATGAGCCGGCACTGATCCGTGACACCACACCCTCAGCTTGGAGGGGAGCTGCTGTCACTCCGCTCGACCTCTGGTTAAACTGGTCCCAATATTAAGCCACACAGCTGGAGGATGGTTCTGTTTACAGACCAATCCTGCATGCTATCAGAAGCTATCACGCAGCCATCACTGCTTCTCCTTACAGCGTGTCTTTATGTAAGCTGTCCGGAGTAATGATTCTACCTTTACTGTCTCTGCTGCTTTACTTTTGCCTGCAGCATAAATGACATCAGGAGGAACCTGTTGAGTTCTCAGCGGCTCTAACAGCCAAGACAAACTTTAACTTTGTTAACTTAAAACACTTCATGAAGAGTCCCACTGTATGAGAGCGCACACAGAGATACACCGACCGCACAGATGACTGAGATATATTTCAGGAGAGGATCAAGATTATTATACTTATCAGCAATTCATCATTTAAAGTCTTTATTTAACTGAACATAGAGCAAAGACAAAATATAAGATGTTGAACTGAACATGTTAATGTTTTATAAAGATATCTGCTCATTTCTCTAAAAAAAAACCTGGAGGAACATCTAATCGTGGTTACTGATCTACAGGTGAGTCACATGACTGGGTATAAAAACTCCAGAGCGGCTGAGTCTAGGAGGGAAAGATGGGAAGAGGTTCACCACTATGTGAGAGACTGAATGAGCAAAGAGTTCAACATGTTCAGAAGAATCTGAGTAACAAAGAGTTAGTGGATTTCATCATCCCAAGTATATAATATCATTAAAAAATTCAATCAGGAAACACTTCTGTACAAGAGGGACAAGGACCAAAACCAAGACTGGATGGACATGACCTTCAGGCCCTCGGTTAGCACTGCATTAAAAACAGACATGACTCTGTAGTGGAAACCACTCCATTATAAACAGACATGACTCTGTAGTGGTGATCACTGCATTAAAAACAGACATGACTCTGTAGTGGAGATCACTGCATTAAAAACAGACATGACTCTGTAGTGGTGATCACTGCATTAAAAACAGACATGACTCTGTAGTGGTGATCACTGCATTAAAAACAGACATGACTGTGTAGTGGTGATCACTGCATTATAAACAGACATGACTCTGTAGTGGCGATCACTGCATTAAAAACAGACATGACTCTGTAGTAGGGCTGCACAATTTATCGAATTTTAATCGATATCTCGATTTTGACCGCCACGATTAAATTAGCGTTATCGTCTGCGATATTTACAATTAAAATGCGGGCTCTGCTGCATATCTGATCAAGCACTTTCTCACAGAGTCCGCCAACAACCAGGGGGCGAATGCATGGTTAAGGCTTCATTAAGCTTCCTAAATAACAAGCGAGTGTACCCTGCAGCGGAAGCCTCAAGTCACTCATTGAACAGATGAAAGCGAGTCATCTCGAGAGAGAAAAGTACAGCAGCTATTGGAGATGAAGAGCATCATAGTGAGGAGCTAGTGCCTCAAAAAGGCTCAACATCCATTGTCTGGACTTGTTTCGGAATTCAGGGCAAGTGACAATAAACAAGAAGAAGTCATATGTAAAGAGTTGTTGTCTGTTCCGGTTCAGAGTTCATGTGGGTGTGGTCAAGTTGAAAGCTGACCAATCATCAGAGGGTCAGTACGTCACTTGGTCTCCGCCTCCAAAATGCCAAAAATACTTTGACTCACGCAGAACTCAGCATGGAGAGCAGAGCAGTGCCTGCCCGAGCTTGATGCCTCACTGCGCTCTCTCGGTCAGAAACTTTCCGCGCAGAGCTGATTTGTGCTCGCGCGAATTGTTGATCACAAGCAAGTTTCACTGTAGCAGCAGCAGCTAACGTGCTACGAGGAAGTGTTTTTATAAAACAATAGCATGATTCAGTTTAACGTCTGATATGTTGTCCTTGCTTTATTTTCAGTTTAATATAAACTTTAAATGATTTACAAACTAACTCTGTTTTTATCAACATCTTACGCACTTTACAAACTTCAGTTTTTTTGAAATTAACTTAACTTCAATTCAGAAATCATTTCCAGATAGAGCTGAGCTGAATGTAATCATTCAAAGAAAGATCAATCAATAAACCTTGGGTTAGTTTGAGGATTGATGTCTGTACCGTCTGTGTCTCACAGACTCACAGGCTGCTTGTCTGACTGAGGAGACCTCACACTGTGAGAGATAACAGAGCATGTTTGGAAAATGTTTGCTTTAAATTTAAAGAAACATGTGGAGGATTTCAGGTGTGGGAGGAGCTTAAGGTTCACAGTACGAAGGCTGTGACTACACAGCAAGACATTTCCTCCTTGTGATTTAACAAAGCTCGGTTACTGTGTCACTACCTGTGTGTGTTTGTGTGTATATGTGTGTGTGTGTGTGTGTGTGTGTGTGTGTGTGTGTGTGTGTGGGTGTGCATGTGTCACCTTGTTGTCTAACCTGTGTGTCACCTGGTCTTATATAAACCTGTTGTTGGACCATGACTTTCCTCTGACCTGTTACGTAAGAGCAGTCGGCCTCAGCAGCAGCTGCTCTCAGTTCTGTTTGCAGAGTTCACTGCTCGATATCAGGCCAGTGATTAATGACACACACACACACACACACAGACACACACACAAACTGATGAACACACACACACACACACACATGCACAAACAGGTGAACACACGGGGACACACACACACACGCACACACACACACACAAACAAGTGAACACATGCACACACGGATACACACACACACAAACACACGCACAGGTGAAAACACACACTCAGCCTCCCAGTCTCAGTGTGTGAGTGTGTGTTGGATGATGGATGGATGATGTATGATTGATGGATGGATGGATGATGTATGATTGATGGTTGATGGATGGATGGATGATGTATGATTGATGGATGATCGATGGATGGATGGTTAATGGATGATGGATGGATGGATGGATGGATGGATGGATGGATGGATGGATGGATGGATGGATGGATGGATGGATGGATGGATGGATGGATGATGGATGGATGGATGGATGGATGGATGGACAGGCCATCCATGACGATGGATGGATGGATGGATGGATGATGGATGGATGGATGATTAATGGATGATGGATGGATGGATGATGTATAGATTGTCGATGGATGGATGATGGATGATGAAGGGATGGATGGATGGATGGATGGATGATGGATGGGCCATTGATGGATGGATGGATGGATGGTTGATGAACGCGTCGTGTTTCTGGTTTTTGGACCACAGACCTTATGGTGTGTTCACACCAAACACGAATAAAATCCTTTGCGCGAATGAATTACAAGTCCGTGGCGCACATATTACGTTTCATTTGCGGGAATGACGCAAATTCATTTGCGCAAATGCTTCGTGAGAGTTGAAATATCTGAACTCCAGCGAATCCATTGTGGCGCAATAGCCAATCAGCGTGCAGATCACCAGGTGACGTGAGGTGTGATTATGGACCAGCTGAGTTTCACTCATCTGGAATATACGGGACACATTGATCATATCTCTGTGCAGCTTCCCCAAACTCTGTGACTCTACCTACTTTTTATGGGATCAGGAATAAACAGGAGAGAGAGGAGGATTATCTGCTGAGTTGTGAAAAACTTTGTCTGTCAGCTATCGGTTATAGTAGGAAGTTAGCTTTTGACGTGCAAATTGAGCAAGTCATTTGCGTGAACAGAGCGAGTAAACACAAAACATTCTCGCGTCTGTATTTGTGCAAATAGCGCGATCAATCGCGTCTAGTGTGAACGCAACATTAGACCAGGTCTGGCTCTGTTCCTGATCTGTGTGAGGTCAGACTGTCTGTTAGAGCATTGCTGTGGAATAAATTCAGAGTGATCCACATCCTCTCCCTGCCACAAAGGAGCTTCTAGACTCCCTCGTTGACTTCTGCCAAGGATGAGACTGATGTGGAACCAAATGCGGATCTGAACTGAACCTGGATCAGCCACGAGGCTTTAACTAGAATGAAGTGAGCCAGCAGAGTTACTGTGACTACAGAAGGGGTATTTAGTCTGAGCAGGAACAGAAGGAGGCGCTCTGAGTGAAGTGAAGCACAGAGAGGGAATGAGCAGGTTTAAAGGTCTGCTTCTATTTTCAGCTGTCTGACAGAGGACTGTATGGAGACGACACACAAGCTCTGCTGTGAGTCAGCAGACACTCACACACACACACACACACACACACACACACACACACACACACACACACACACACACACACACACACACACACACACACCACGAGTCAGCTGAGGTGAAAACTACAGCAGCTCTACATAGCAGCAGAGTCTCAGGAGGAATGTCTCCAAGCTGTAACGTAGTGTCAAACGGTCCTCTGCATGCTCCACAGAGGACACAGAGAGGACAGCTGACAGGACCTGTTCTTATAAAACACAGAATAAGACAGACCAGGCTGTCTGTCCTCTAAAGACAGACTTCTTACTGACACAAGTCAGAGCCAAAGGTATTATTATCATCAATCATAGTCTCTAAAGACAGACTGCAGCTTCCTCTCTGATCCACACTGTTCCTCAGAGTTTCCTCATCATGTGACCGCTCACACAATCATAGATGTGTTTTCACCTGTGTCTGGGTTCTTCAGGGAGCTTTGACTGTGTGGGAGTGTGTGCCCTGTACCTGCGAGGATCTCTGAGTGTTACCTGCAGGTGACCCCTCTCTCATTGGTTGGGTTATTGGGATTGTTCGGGGGAGTGTCTGCTGCTGAGTTGGTCTGGACTGCAAGGACAGAAACCTGACAACAGTTACAGTATTTGTTAATTGCTAAAACACATTTCTTGACATCCACCACACTTTTCTCTACACTATAAGCACAAAACCCAATTTTCAAACTACATTCACCAAACCTCAGACTCTTCCTGCCAAACCAAACAATGTTGTCAGATCATACCCTGAGTCCATCAAAATGAAAACAATACTGAGCAGTCATTACACACTACATAGAAAAATTGAAAACACATTGCTCAAGACATGAAGCTGTAAAAATAATGTTTACTGTTCACAGTAGGCTAAATTAATTTTGCACCTGTATATGGTAAAACTAAAGTAAGAACAAATATAAAAGAGAAGCACATGGTCTATCACAGTTGCTTGGATATTATTGGAAGTTACTGTTCTTTGTCATTCTCGATTTCGCTCCCCTCCTCTTCCTCCTCGATCACCTCTTACAAGCACTCTTCCTCTGCCTCTCAGATTATTTATGTCCATTGTACAACCTTCAACAACCAATGCTCTCTGAACTGGTTTATATTGGTTTCCTTAGATCATGGACACACAAGTGTGATCAGTTTTGACTGTCTAACAGGTGAAAAGTGCTTATGGTTTTGCAAAAAGAGTGACTGATTCAATACATGGGTTAAGGCTGCTTAGGAATTTGGTTCAGAAAATAGGGTTTAGTGTTTTAGCAATTGAGAAATACTGTAACCTAATAAATGACTTTAGATAACACACACGACATCATCATGTTTTATAAAGCTCTTTATGACAGAGTGGATGATTTACATAAGTCTTATCTTCAATTAGTCACAGTTTAATATTCTCTCAGTGACAAAGAGCTCAGATTATCGGCAACTCCAAAGTTACCTGATCAGACTGAAATTATCTGACATGAAAAAGAATCTGAGATAATGAAAGATTACCAACCAGATCAGATTATCTCTAGTCATCACATCTATCATCACAGAGCTATCGGAGGGTAGAGACTAATACACACTCTAAACTCTACATCACAGAGCTATCAGAGAGACACATACTGACACACTCTGTAAACTACATCACAGAGCTATCAGAGAGACACATACTGAAACACACTCTGTAAACTACATCACAGAGCTATCAGAGAGATACATACTGACACACACTCTGTAAACTACATCACAGAGCTATCAGAGAGATACATACTGACACACACTCTGTAAACTACATCACAGAGCTATCAGAGAGATACATACTGACACACACTCTGTAAACTACATCACAGAGCTATCAGAGAGATACATACTGAAACACACTCTGTAAACTACATCACAGAGCTATCAGAGAGATACATACTGACACGCACCCTGTAAACTACATCACAGAGCTATCAGAGAGATACATACTGAAACACTCTGTAAACTACATCACAGAGCTATCAGAGAGATACATACTGACACGCACCCTGTAAACTACATCACAGAGCTATCAGAGAGATACATACTGACACACACTCTGTAAACTACATCACAGAGCTATCAGAGAGATACATACTGAAACACACTCTGTAAACTACATCACAGAGCTATCAGAGAGATACATACTGAAACACACTCTGTAAACTACATCACAGAGCTATCAGAGAGATACAGACTGAAACACACTCTGTAAACTACATCACAGAGCTATCAGAGAGATACATACTGAAACACACTCTGTAAACTACATCACAGAGCTATCAGAGAGATACATACTGACACACACTCTGTAAACTACATCACAGAGCTATCAGAGAGATACAGACTGAAACACACTCTGTAAACTACATCACAGAGCTATCAGAGAGATACAGACTGAAACACACTCTGTAAACTACATCACAGAGCTATCAGAGAGAGATACAGACTTATATACACTCTGTAAACTCTACATCACAGAGCTATCAGAGAGATACAGACTGAAACACATTCTATAAACTCTACATCACAGTGATATTCTTTTCTCTTTGACAAACTGGTACAACAGTGAGGTGTGAGCCTAGATAAAAGATCTGGATTTCTGATACAGATAAACAACCATGTACTCGGTGAGAGAAGCGTTGTTCGGCCCCTAAGTACCACTGCAGGGTAACTCTACCAGGCTCTTTACGATGTCACTAACAGCTGTTTCTATGAGTGTCTGATATCACTGCAGGTTGGGTTCCTGTGGAGTCAGATGAGACGCTGCACAGTCTAATGGAGAAACTAAACTTTCTGGGCCTGTAGAACCCTGAGTGACAAGGAGGTTACAGAGAGTACATACACTAAACTGAAAACCACATGAGTACATAGACTAACGTGAAAACTCCATGAGTACACACACTAAACTGAAAACTCCATGAGTACACACACTAAACTGAAAACTCCATGAGTACACACACTAAACTGATAACTCCACGAGTACACACACTAAACTGAAAACTCCACGAGTACCACACTAAACTGAAAACTCCACGAGTACACACACTAAACTGATAACTCCACGAGTACACACACTAAACTGAAAACTCCACGAGTACACACACTAAACTGAAAACTCCATGAGTACACACACTAAACTGAAAACTCCATGAGTACACACACTAAACTGAAAACTCCACGGGTACACACACTAAACTGAAAACTCCATGAGTACACACACTAAACTGAAAACTCCACGGGTACACACACTAAACTGAAAACTCCATGAGAACACACACTGAACTGAGAACTCCATGAGTACACACGCTAAACTGATAACTCCATGAGTACATGTACTAAACTGAAAACTCCACGAGTACATGCACTAAACTGATAACTCCATGAGTACACACACTAAACTGATAACTCCATGAGTACATGCACTAAACTGATAACTCCATGAGTACACACACTAAACTGATAACTCCATGAGTACACACACTAAACTGAAAACTCCATGAGTACATGCACTAAACTGATAACTCCATGAGTACACACACTAAACTGATAACTCCATGAGTACACACACTAAACTGAAAACTCCATGAGTACACACACTAAACTGAAAACTCCACTAGTACATACACTAAACTGAAAACTCCTTGAGTACACACTAAACTGAAAACTCCACGAGTACACACACTAAACTGAAAACTCCATGAGTACATGCACTAAACTGAAAACTCCATGAGTACACACACTAAACTGAAAACTCCATGAGTACACACACTAAACTGAAAACTCCACTAGTACATACACTAAACTGAAAACTCCATGAGTACACACACTAAACTGAAAACTCCACGAGTACACACACTAAACTGATAACTCCATGAGTACACACACTAAACTGATAACTCCATGAGTACACACACTAAACTGAAAACTCCACGAGTACACACACTAAACTGATAACTCCATGAGTACACACACTAAACTGATAACTGCATGAGTACACACACTAAACTGATAACTCCATGAGTACATGCACTAAACTGAAAACTCCATGAGTACATACACTAAACTGATAACTCCATGAGTACACACACTAAACTGAAAACTCCACTAGTACATACACTAAACTGATAACTCCATGAGTACATGCACTAAACTGAAAACTCCATGAGTACATACACTAAACTGATAACTCCATGAGTACACACACTAAACTGAAAACTCCACTAGTACATACACTAAACTGATAACTCCACGAGTACATGCACTAAACTGAAAACTCCATGAGTACACACACTAAACTCCATGAGTACACACACTAAACTCCATGAGTACACACACTAAACTCCAGGAGTACACACACTAAACTAAAAACTCCACAAGTACACACACCAAATATCATGAGTAAACACACTAAACTTCATGAGTAAACACACTAACCTCCATGAGTACACACACTAAACTCCATGAATACACACACTTAACTCCTGGATAAGGCTTTAAATTGAGAGAGACAGTTGGTAGTCAGCTTCAGATCCGTCTCTCTTACAGCCAGTTCTGTCTCCTGATGTTCTGGGTGGACTCTGTGGTGTGGTGGAATAATGATGGACTCACAGCAGGTTCTGTTTACAGCTCTGAGGTTGTGTCTATGCTGATCCAGGAACAGTCTAATTTCAGAGGGAGTCTGTGTGTCACTGTCTCATTACTGGATACACTTTCACCAGAAATTAGTCACCTCCCTAAATGTTTGTTTTCACCTCTCGTCTGTAACAAACTCTGAAGGATTCAGTGTGTTTAAATTATTTGTTTTCTTTCTTCTCTGGTCTCTGTCAGATATGAGATGATGGGATAAAAAAGAAAACACTCATGATCCTGACTCTGTCAGATCTCCTGTGTTCCTCTGTAAACTGATTTCATGTAGACATCGTCACTCTTTCTGCCTCACTCACTGTGTTAGCTCTCTTCAGTGGAAAGAGCCTAACCGTTTTTCTCTGGTATTTCTTTCCACCCCCACAGGAATCAGCTCTTTTAAAGAAAACATAACTCAGATGAACACTGAGTTTTCCATAAGACCCTCGTTTTTGGTTGGCCATGACCGGATCTCTTAAAAGATGTACCTGCTCTCTCAGCGTGCTCTGCCAACAGCTCCAGTTTCCACCTAAGCGAGGAGAAAGAAACCTGGAAACATCAAACTGGACCAAAGCTCTCTCTCTGTAGGTAATCATTAATCAGGTGACTCTCCTGATGGCCCAAACCCTCACCTCACTGAAGTCCCATTGTCACCTGTTTGATTGGTTCTGGTCTGTGGTGGAGTGGGGAGCAGGAGCCTTAACTGCTTGGTATAATCCCTACAACTGAAGATCGCTTCAAATCCAGCACAATGACCAAACAGCCAGTCTCCTCAGCACAGTCCACAACCCTAGACTGTGTCAGACTGTTTTATTGTAGAAGGCCACTTATGATCACGGAAACCATGAGTGTCTCATCAGCTCTCCACCCTGAAGAACCTCCACAGGGAGTGCGATGCAATCCGGAGCTGATCCGTGCCCATTCTGGTCTCAGCTCATGTCTCCCGGCTCTGCTTGGTGCACACTGTCAGTCATTGGTCCACAGATGGAGAGCTTCCCTGACAGGCCCTGGTGCATTGTTGGACCCCAGCTCTCATTTAGTCCACTGAATTTCCACATAGTGTAGAAGAGGATAAATTCAATTGGATCATTAAGCTCCATTCATACTGGCACATTTTTCAATGTTAGCATGCTAGCTAACAAATATACAGCACATGTGCAGCGGACTGAGACTGATGCAGCTTATCTCCCACTTTGCAGGCACACTTACCCCTGCAGCTTATTAGTCAAACACCCAGCATGCAGCATGTGCCAAGTTTGACACACACACACACACATACATACACACACACGCACACACACACACACACACACACACACACACACACACACACACACACACACACACACATACACTTCTGTATGTGTGTGAGAATAAGGTTCAGTGTGCCAGAGGTTGGCATTAGCTTCGTTCTATCTTGGTTTCTTCAGCTTCCTCTCACTTTATCTTCACGCAGCACCTCACTCTTCAAACCGCCACCCTGAAGCCTTCACGTGCACACTCCCAGGTTTCACGTGCATGCTCTGAAGCTTTATGTGCGCACTCTTACTTCTTTGTCTACTTCTTTGTCTGAATGTCTGCAGTATAGCTCATAAGCCCCGCCTCCTCCATGTTAACAGATGGGACAAGGGTCAAAGTGTAAAATCAAACACAGGTCAAAAAACTGTCAAAAATGATTTCTGTCGTTGTTTTTAGTTCTTATGACAATTTTTTGTGCTGACACCTTTTCTTCTGTTCAAACCCGAGGTGATTCAGCGTTTCCTGTCCTCAATGTCTTCAGCGTGCTCAGCATCATCAGCATCATCAGCAGCGTGCTCAGTTGAAAACAGTTAAACTTTTGGAACACGGCTGCGCTCATCAATGTCAATTCTTGATCACCGACCAATCAGAATCAGGGAGAGTTCTGATATCAGTTTTTTCAACAACAATGGCGGAGGTCCGTACGGATGGGACAAGTTATCAGCTACTGCTGATGCTATGACAGGATTTCTAGACGGTTAGTACTGAGGGAAGTGCTGCCTTCGTAACCAAGCAACAGTAAACACTGGTGAGAAATTGTGGGCGCCAGTGGACACGCCCCCTTATGATGCAATCAAAGAACTGACTGCTGGTTTGAAGCTAATAGTGGTTAGCAGCACTCCGTAGCATTGCAGTCTTGATTTCCACTTCAACACAAACACATGTCCAGACTGATGTTAGGACAGCTCTTCACCTCTGATCAGATCTGAAACCAGATCCCAGACCACCTAAGATCTCTCTGACCCAGAGACCTCATCAGACCTCAGCTCAGACAGCAGAAGGAGAGTTTCACAACGTCCGCTCTCAAATCCTGACCCCAACCAACTGACATCATCTGAGACCACCATCAGACCATCAGAGAGAGAGAGAGAGAGAGAGAGAGGAGAGAGAGAGAGAGAGAGAGAGAGAGAGAGAGAGGAGGTGGGGTGGAAAATATCATCTGTTAAATTTCTCACTCCTCCTGGCTGTTACAGTGGAAACACACACACACATTAGAACAAACATGTTGATGGCACAGTCAGGTGAGTTTCCTCGTTCCCTGTTCCTCGTCTGACTCGTCTGTAGTTCAAAGAATCCTGTTCCTGTTTAATGAGCGTTAACAGGAACTCTGACGGCTCTCAGGGGAGTTTTCACGTCAGGTGTGAAATGAGTAAAGTGGAAACCACCTGAGGAGGAAGAGCTTACTGCTGGTATTAAACCCAGACAACATATACAGGTAGTCTGTCCTTCCTGCAGGAAGTTCAGCTTTCTTTGAAAGTCACACACACACACACACACACACACACACACACACACACACACACACACACACACACACACACACTCACACGCACACACACACACACACAAACACACACACACACACACACACACACACACACACACACACAGCTCTGAAACAGGATACTGAGAGGTTTCGTCACAGTTGAGGTTTCTCTTCTGCAGAAATATTCGAGGTTACGGGGAAAAGCATTGATGTGACAACTGATTGTGTCAGCAGAGACAAACCGCTGAGTTACAAAGAGCCTCCTGCAGCACATCATGCACGCCATGCATGCCATGCAGGCCATGCACTGCACAGGTCAGAGTGGTCACTGTTGCCCAACGTGACCACTCGTACAAGATGAAAACACGCTGTCAAAGTTCAGCTGGTGGATGAGAAAGCATGACAAACACCCTGAAGCATCCTTATGGAAGCAAGACCATCTTGGAAGTGGGATCGTGATGGAAGCAGGCTCATGATGGAAGCAGGATTATGATGGAGGCAGGTCAATGCTTGAGTCAGGATCATGATGGAAGCGAGGATCCTGATTGAGGCAGGATCATGATGGAGGTAGGACCATGATGGAAGCAGGATCATGATGGAAGCAGGATCATGATGGAAGCAGGATCATGATTGAGGTAGGATTATGATGGAAGCAGGATCATGATGGAAGCAGGATCATGATGAAAGCGGGGTCATGATGGAAGCGGGGTCATGATGGAAGCAGGATCATGATGGAAGCGGGATCATGATGGAAGTAGGATCCTGATGGAGACAGGATCATGATGGAGGTAGGATCATGATGGAGGCAGGATCATGATGGAAGCGAGGATCCTGATTGAGGCAGGATCAGGATGGAGGTAGGACCATGATGGAAGCAGGATCATGATGGAAGCGGGATCATGATGGAAGCGGGATTATGATGGAAGCAGGATCATGATGGAAGCTTGGTCTTGATCGAAGCAGGATCATGATGGAAGCGGGATCATGATGGAAGTAGGATTATGATGGAAGCAGGATCATGATGGAAGCAGGATCATGATGGAAGCGGGGACATGATGGAAGCAGGATCATGATGGAAGTAGGATCCTGATGGAGACAGGATCATGATGGAGGTAGGATCATTATGGAGGCAGGATCATGATTGAAGCGAGGATCCTGATTGAGGCAGGATCTTGATGGAGGTAGGACCATGATGGAAGCAGGATCATGATGGAAGCGGGATCATGATGGAAGCGGGATCATGATGGAAGTAGGATTATGATGGAAGCAGGATCATGATGGAGGTAGGATTATGATGGAAGTGGGGTCATGATGTAGGCAGGATCATGATGGAAGCGGGATCATGATGAAGTAGGATTAAGATGGAGGCAGGATCATGAGGGAAGCAGGATTATGATGTAGGCAGGTTAATGCTTGAGGAATGCTTAAAGGAAGAGGTGTTTCCTCATGATGCTACCTAGAGGAAGCATATATAAGGTCTGTCTTCACGATGCTACCTAGAGGAAACATATATAAAGTGTGCCCTCATAATGCTACCTAGAGGAAGCACATATAAGGTGTTTTCTCATGACCTACGACGGTGTTCTCAGAGGATTTTTCCTAAATATGACAACAAACAGACACGGGAGAGATGCATGTATTTTGAAAATAAATATTTTTAATAGTTACACTAAAAACAACAAAGGAGTATTAATAATGTAAAACGTTTTACAGTACCAATAAATATATTAATGTGAAAATATACTAAAAATGTGTGGCTGTAGAAACGTATTAAATAAAAACGAATGTTTCCATCAGCACTGAGGCAGCAGACGGGTCAGTGAACGCACCACAAGGACTACAGAGCATGAGGGCGGGTTGTAAAGAACATCACTGAATGTTCTGTCAGAGGATCACTTCACATAAAACAAAACACACACACACACACACACACACACGGAGGAGCTGTGATTTAAATGTGTCATCAGGTTTAATAGTCAAAGATAGTCCTGACCAGACCGACTGATCCAGTCTGAGCATGTTACAGTCAGTCAGAGAGAAACTCTCATTAGTCTAAAAACGAGTCAGAGTTCAGTCAGCTCAGAGGAGTCTCAGTCAGGGAGGAGTCTGTCTCTGACCGACTTAACTCCCTCATATTAAAATCATTAAACCGTGTACTCTCTCTGTGTTTACTCTGGGCGTCTCTCTCAGCTGCTGTGTTCTGTGCTCACACACTTCAGTCCTGAAGGTTCCCACAGCTGCTCATGGTGAGCTGTGTGTGAACACAGTCAAGGTTTGACCGACCTCACCCAGACCTCCTCCTGTAAGCGTGTGAGCCAATGTGATGACGCAGCACGTAACAGTCAGGTAAAAAGTCAGCTAGGAAGTGGGCACTGTGAGGGTTAAACTAATGAAGTACGTTTGGTTACAGGGAGGTGTAGGTGTGTGTGTGTGTGTGTGTGTGTGTGTGTGTGTGTGTGTGTGTGTGTGTGTGTGTGTGTGTGTGTGTTTGTGTGTGGGTTAGGGTTAGGGTTAGGGTTACACACACACACAAACACACCAACCCACACACACACACACACACACCTGCACACCCACACACACACACACACTCACACACACACACAGACACACACACACACACACAGTGCAGGCTCTCTTTGATTGGTCTGTCCGGACTGACCCAGCTCAGACTCTCTCGGTTCCCATGACGAGTCAGAGAGGAGAACCACATGTCCCCCTCCCCTGTAAATGAAAACCACCTGTGTTGGCGCATCATACTAACACATGTTGGTGCCGGGGTTACTATCGGTCATCCCCACCCCTGGCTGAGCCTCAGTGCTGGTTCAAACAGGAATGTCAAAGCTTCAGTCCTCCTCACAGAGGATGAGTCGACAGTCAAAAACATAAAACATAACACGTCATATAAATATATCTGACAGAATACTGAACATACTCTATAAATAAAACAGGTACAGACTGATGATGTCATCACTGAGCGCACACAGGTCGTTCTTTGGAACACAAAGAGTTAAATAAGGAAGACGCTGATCTGATCCGAGATCAGCCTGTCGAGTTTTCTCTATGTACCCTGCAGTGATTCCCTCTCACACACACGTGCCCCAAACAGGGCGGGGCTGCAAGAAGGGGGCAGGGCCAGGAACAGGCAGTGGTTAATACCTGTGGCTTCACTATTTTAGCTCTGCAACTCCATCATTAATCACAACAGTGACAGCTATCTCTTCATGTCCAAGAGTGCAGTCCACTTCGTCATGTGACCCCAACCCCCCCAGCTTCACATTATCTGTCTCCATGGTAACCCGAGTCCTCCATCACAATGAGAGACAGCCGAGTGTTTTCTCATCCAGCAGAGACAAAACTTCACATCATGTCACAGAGGAAACACTCCTTTAACCGCAGCAGCTGCTCCTCCTCCTCCTCCTCCTCCTCCTCCTCCTCCTCCTCCTCCTCCTCAGTCAGGTATGGGAGGCGTGTCGTCTTCAGCTGCATGGAGTGTCTCTTTGTTGGGAAGTATCTTTGCTCCCTGCAGCGTCCAGCATCCAGTGAACAGTTACACTAAATAAAATATTTCTTCCATAGATGAACAGTTTCCGTTCACACGCCGGCGGGCGGCGCACTCGTTGGCTTTAAATAGTGGTGTTGTGGTAGCAGCGGTACACATTGTCGGTGTATATATACATAAATATTAAAATGTTCAGACAGCAGAGAGTCCTCACAGTCTCTCTCTCGTCCTCGTTTTGTGTCTTTGCAGGAATGCATCGTCACATTTCAAAGTGCTGTGCAGAGAAAAGGTTCCTTCATTACAGTGTGGCGGTCTCACCTCCGGGGGCGCTCACATCTGAGGAGAAAAAGAAGGACACATGGTCAGAGACAGAGAAGAAGAACTCAGTGTGACACTATACTGTAAAACAACACTGTGATGGTTAAAGACGAACACAGCATCAGGACTGTATGACAGGTCATAACAGGGTCAGCAGGGAGCACATGAAGTCACTCCATGCACACAGACCAGTTATCACAAACGGAGGGGTCCTGGTGCTAATCACATCTACAGCTCTGGCATCGTCCTACAGCTTGTTCATGTATTCATCTGTCTATATAGAGGACTGAAACGGTGATAGGGAGGCACGTTATTTATTAAAAAGCTATTATGTTGAATTATAATATCATTAATAATAATAAACCCCATATCCTATATATAACCCTGACCCTATATATAACCCTGACTCTATATACAGTACATCCCTGACCCTATATAAAACCCTGACCCTATATATAACTCTGACCCTATATAAAACCCTGACCTTATATATATCAATGACCCTATATATAACCCTGACCCTAAATATATCCCTGACCCTATATAAAACCCTGACACTATATATAACTCTGACCCTATATAAATCCCTGACCTTATATATATATCAATGACCCTATATATAACCCTGACCCTATATATATCCCTGACCCTATATGCAGTACATCCCTGACCCTATATAAAACCCTGACCCAATATATAACTCTGACCATATATATATCCCTGACCCTATATATAACCCTGACCATATATATATCCCTGACCCTATATATATATATATATCCCTGACCCTATATATAACCATGATTCTATATACATCCCTGACTCTACATATAACCCAGTGTCTATATATAACCAAGACCCTATTTATATCCCTGACCTTATATACAACCCTGACCCTATATATATCCCTGACCCTATACATAACCCTGACCCTGTATATAACCCTGACACTGTATATAAAGAGCTCCATCAGTTGTATAATTATCATAGTTTATTTGCAGCACTACACTAACACATGATCACAACCCTGCAGTTTTAGGGGGCTGGGTGAGTGAGGGGGGTTGGGATGAGTGTGGGGGTTTACTAGTCACCTCATCCCGGCTCCAGGGAGACCCCACCCCTCCGACCCCTTCCCTCGAACACTGAGCAGCCAATCCGAGACATGACCATGGTCAGTCCACCAGCAGTGTGTGGCTCTGTGTGGGGGGTCTCAGAGGGGGGTCCCGTGTGTGTGTGTGTGTGTGTGTGTGTGTGTGTGTGTGTGTGTGTGTGTGTGTGTGTGTGTGTGTGTGTGCGTGCGTGTGTGCGTGTGTGTGTGGGGTGGGGGTCAGCAGAGGTTGTGAATTCAACCCAGTTAAGGAACCAGGTCTGTATTTAGTCTTAGAACGTTGTGGGGGGGGGGGCTGATGGATTAAGGTTGGTGATCAATCTATTGACTGGTTTAGTTGTTGGTAACTAGTTAAATAGTACTCTTTGACAGTTTAAAGGCAATATCTGAGGAACTTCTCTGTTTACATCTACATGAGGTCTGATCATACCAACATGCCACTGACTTCACTCACAGCTCATAAAAAATAGATCTGTACATTATTGTGTGGAAAGCTTGTGTCTTCAGAGTGCTGTTTCCTAAATTATTCATGAAGAACATTTCACTTTATTTCTGCTGCTATCCATCTTTTCATCAAATAACATATACTCTCTGTTTTAAAGGTCTGAGATTCAGTTTCATTCAACAGGAGGGAAAAGACGCTCCTCTCATTGATCTCTTCTGATTTACTCTTTGTCTGGGCATCTTTAAGCTTCTTTTACCCAGCAGTGTTAAATACTTGTTCCTGATTAGTCAGAACTCCACAACGACAATGATTCATTCTCTAATCCTTTTCACATTTTCCCTCTGCCTGTTGACTCTGTGGTAAAAACGCTTATTGTGGTCTCAGGCTGGTCTTGAGGGAGGGGAAATAATGACAGTTAGCGGGCACAAATGTGAGAGCATTCTGAGAAGCTACTGGACCCCAACCATCTCTGAGAGGGAAAAGTGGAGCAACATCCTGTCCTGCAATCCAGAGCTGGAGAGAGCATCTCTAAGCTGCAGATCTCTACAATGTCACTGAAACCATCTGGGGTAGAGATAACAGCAAAAATGTTCAAGGCTGAGACATTTGACTCATTACAGTTGTGCTCATAAGTTTACATACCCTGGCAAAATTTGTGATTTTCTCAGCCATATTTAAGAGAAAATGAATGATAAGAGAAAAGGGTTTTTTTCACTCATGGTTAGCGTTTCGGTGAAGCCATTTATTGTCAAACAACTCTGTTTACTCTTTTTATGTGATAATGACAACAGAAACTACCCAAGAAATCATAAATTCTGCCAGGGTATTTAAACAACTGTATGTCTAAAGGTGAGTCAAGAGGATCGGGTCTGAACTGGAACCTGAATTAAATGTTCATTCTGATGTTAACTCATCCCACAATGAGCGACTATTTTTAAGTAAACCACCTTTAAATCAATATTGGAGTCAGCTTGTTTATGTCTTTAGTTGCTGGGTAATAAACATGATAATGTATAGTGAGCAGGTGGTTCACTTGTTATTCCTGCTCACTATATCATCCCTCACTAAACAATTTTCTCTGAGACACATGATTTTCACAGGAGAGCAGGGGGTGAGATCACGTCATAATAACACTCTGGATTATACTTAATCTCAGGTACAATCTGAACCCTTCATCACCTGATCTGACTGAGACAAAGAGCACAGAGGATAACACAGCTGCACACAGACACACACACACACACACACACTGACACACACACACACACACTGACACACACACACACACACACACACACACACACACACACACACACACACACACACACACAGCAGCAGAGCAGGAGATGCATACTGTTCTCAGCTGGCAGTCCAACAGGCAGACAGACAGGAGGAGTGACAGACAGACAGACAGACAGACAGACAGACAGACAGACAGACAGACAGACAGACAGACAGACAGACAGACAGACAGACAGGAGGAGAGACAGACAGGTGGAAATAAAGCATGTGTTTTTTCAAGTGTATGAGAGGAAAACAAACCTGCAAGTTCTCTCGTTTAACTCAAGCTGCCGTGACTTGCAGTCTAACTGTGTGAATTTGCAGGAACATTTACAGGTGAGAGGATCCTGCAAAAACAAGCGCTTCCTCCTCTCTGAGCAAGGCACACAGTGGCTGCAAGAGAAGCAGAGAGAGTGAGAGAGACAGAGACAGACAGAGAGAGGGCTAAGCTACAGAGCAGAGAGGCTACACACACACACACACACTCATGCAACAAACAGGTCTGAGAGATATCTTTAAAATTCAGAGGACATGAAGTTCATTTGTCTGCCCACACATGATGTCATGATAACCGCTCCATAGATCTGAAGTCTCACACTAAAACTACATGAACATGGAGGTTGATGGTGGTGATGCAGAAACAGCAGAAGAGGATGAATCCAGTCACAGGTACACTAAGATCATCTCTGCAGAGCCCGACACACACAGGGTCTGCAGGGTCACACACAGGGTCTACAGGGTCACACACACTGATCATGTGACTGTCTGAGGACGACACAGACGCTATGACTATCTCACTATCTGTCAGTGAGCTGAGGGTCACAGCAGAGACACAACAACAACACACACACACACACACACACACACACACACAAATGTCTTTACTTTGACTCAAAGAATAAACATCAGTTCTAGAAACACACAACCATCATCAGAATCTCTGAAGTATAACCCTGAAACCAGAGCAAACACTCTCTCTCTCTCTCTCTCTCTCTCTCTCTCTCTCTCTCTCTCTCTCTCTCTCACACACACGCACACATGCACAAACATGGCCTGTATATAACTGTAATGTCTGTCTGTAGCATCTGTCTTCTGCAGCAACAAGAAACAGATAAAGAGCTGCAACAGAGAGGAGCAGCTTATCAACGGCCAGCAGACAGACTAAAAGATAACCGTCTGTAAGAAGACAGATCAGAGGCAGGAGGACATTTCAGAGAGACAGGAGGACAGATCTGAGAGACAGAAGGACAGACCAGAGACACAGGAGGACAGATCAGACACAGGAGGACAGATCAGAGAGACAGGGGGATCAGAGACAGGATGAAATATCAGAGACAGGAGGACAGATCAGAGTGACAGGAGGACATATCAGAGGGACAGGGGGATCAGAGACAGGAGGACAGAACAGAGACAGGAGAACAGATCAGAGGGACAGGAGGAAAGATGTCCTCTGAGGGACCAGATATTTGATAATGATGCTGCACCTGCCTCTGCTGTGACCTTTGCCCCTAGCTAACAGGTAAGATCAGAGGGTCAGTGTGCAGGAGCATGGAGGAGAAACAGACCATCAGATCTGATAATTAAAGAAGGGGTTGACCCTGAGCATTGATTGAATCAGGACTTCCTCTCTATATCTCCTGGCCCCGCCCCCTGCAAGCTGAACTACGTGCAAACAGACACACACAAACACACGCACTGAGCTGAGGGTGACTCAGCTCACAAGACCCCACCCCTCCTCCACAAATCAGTCAGCTTTAAACTGCACATGCTTAGTCCACTAATGCAATTAAACACCCTGACACACAAACACACTGACACACGCACACACACACACACACACACACACACACACACACACACACACACACACACACACACAGTTCTGTCCCTGGTTTTGTTTCCTCTCTGATAAACACAGGTCACTCCTGCTGCTAACATTAGGGATGTGGGGGGGGGGGGGGGGGGGGTTGAGTCTGAGTGAAGGTGGGGGGCCTGCAGCAGCCATCTAAACCTCAAACACCCTGCTGTTGCTGTTTGCTTATACTTATACTGTTTATAAAACAATAAAACCATAAACAGACACTCAGAGTCTAAACTTTAGATAGATAGTGAAGACCCACAGTAACCTCTGAACCTGTGACATCATCCAGAACAACCCTTTCAGACACTATCACAATGCTACAATGTCATTTCTATGTCATTCACATGACCGTGACATCAACATGTCCTCTGACCAAAGAGAGGCTTTAACCATCCTACTTCAGTTATCACGTGAGAGACGGTCCACGCATGGTTACATCAATCAGTCCTGGATGAGAAAACTCTGTCTCACTCTGAGGATGACACACTCTGTGATGATGACTAACTCTGTAATGATGTCTCACTCTGTGATGAGGTCTCACTCTGTGATGTCTCACTCTGTGATGATGTCTCACTCTGTGATGATGTCTCACTCTTTGATGATGTCTCACTCTGTGATGATGTCTCACTCTAATAATGTCTCACTCTGTGATGATGTCTCACTCTTTCATAATGTCTCACTCTGTGATGATGTCTCACTCTTATAATGTCTCACTCTGTGAGAATGTTTCACTCTGTGATGATGTGTGACTGATGATGTCTCACTCTGTGATGATGTTTCACCCTGTGATGATGTGTGACTGATGATGTCTCACTCTGTGATGATGTTTCACCCTGTGATGATGTGTGACTGATGATGTCTCAATCTTTGATAATTTATAACTCTGTGATGATCTCTCACTCTGTGATGTCATGAGAGCTCTGACTGTTGATAAACTGAAAAACAGAACACGTACTTACTATTCTTTCTTTACAAGGATGTCTGACTTCAGTCTGAAAGAAAACACAGAAACATGGTAAATATCAGTAACCACTGTGTGTATGTGTATGTGTATGTGTGTGTGTGTGTGTGTGTGTGTGTGTGTGTGTGTGTGTGTGTGTGTGTGTGTGTGTGTGTGTGTGTGTGTGTGTGTGTGTGTGTGTCTTACCTGCATTCACACTTCTGATGTTCCGTGAAGCTGAGTTGTATGGTGTGTTGCGTCACCATCGGTCTTAAGCGCATCACCTGAGTGACAAACAGAGGAGACAATAAGGACACTTAAACTACATCAACATACGACACAAACACACACACACATACACAGAGACATACACACACACAAACAGGGCTGCTGTAAACACAGTGTGGTAAACAACTTGTCTGAGATGCCTCTGCTCTCAACTCTGAGTCATCCAATGCAGAGGACCAGATCTGAGATGAAGAAACACGATTTTTGCGGCCACTATTGTTTTCTTATCTCATTATTAAACTTCATGTGTCTTTCTGTCTTCATGTATCTTTGTGTCTCTATGTATCTTTGTAGCTGGGGGTCTTAATGTATCTTTGTCTTTTCTTGTGTGTTGATGTGTCTTTGTATCTTTGCACTTTATGTTGCTGTTATATCAGGTGCTCCTGCTCTTTGATGACCTTTTTAACCGACAACTTTGGCACAAGAGTTTCGTAAGACTGTAGTCGAATAACCAGTGTGACAGTAAACTACGTGAACCTTTGTGTTCTTGTTTATTGATTGGTTAACTTAAGCAGGAAACAGTTTTTTTAAGCCCCTCCTCCTGGCTGGCTCACCTGAAGTGTGACGTTTTGTGTTTCCGTGGGAACACACTCCATGGCCTCGTCGTTGCAGCAGCCCCCGCAGCGGCTGAGAACGACGCAGGACGGGACATACGTGTGCTCTGTGTCCTCTGGGTACTCCGTGAAGATGTCGACCAGCAGCTCGCGGGGCTGACACATGCTCTTCGTGATGACCTCAGTGAGAGGAATGACTGAAAAAAGACGGAGAGAGAGATGAGTCAAACACTCAGACACGGGGGTTTACACCATCACAATGACTCCTAGTGTTTCTGAGTGAAAGCGGGAGGTCTACTGTCAGGACCCTTAAAGCTCCAGCAAGGAGTTTTTTATCTGACAATAATCCTGCTCTCTCTTTATGAGAAACAGCTACAGTCCTTTAACAGGAGGAGCAGCTGAGTGTGTATGGTTATCTTTAAGTCTCACGTGGTGGGGGTAGGTGTCAGACCGAGTGATTGACAGCACGCTGATGACACTGTGTTTTCTCTGTGGGCGATACACTCCACCAACAGAGCAGGAGGAAACTACTTCAGCAGGAAACAGGACTGTGACATGTGCACGACAAAATCAACAAAGAGAGCTCTGTCCACCGGGGGGCGCCAAAATCAGCAGAAAACTGAAAGTTCCTCACAGGAGCTTTAACTTCGGAACATAGACAAACTGAAAGTGTACATCAGGTGTTATGGAGGAGGTGTACACCTCAGCAGGAGTATTAACCGGACAGTTGAGTGCTAAAGTCTTCCAGGATCAGATGGTGACAGAGGGAAGTGTACAGACAGAGGAAACTACAGAGCCCCAGTGAGTCTGCTCTCTGTCTTTAGACCAGAATAATCCATCCCAGAGTCCATCAGTCTGCTTCCCACAGACGCCCAGATGACTCCTGACCCCGACTCAGACCTCCAGCTCTGTGGCGCCAGGCTACACTTCTGACCTCTGACCCTGCAGAGCCCACCCCTGAGCTGGCCCTGCCTCTGAATCATACTGCAGCCTAAGTGTTATCATGTTAGCTCAGGTCTTTACATGCACACAGCGTTAGCAGCATTAAACAATCTAACGTCTCCGCATCACTGAAGGCCTCGTCCCTACAGGGATGACACTGCCTTCTCTGACCGTTGACTGGGATTCAGAAAGAACTCAGACTGGGATTCAAACTAGGACTCAGACTTGGATTCAGACCGGGACTCGGACCGAGATCGAGAAGGCACACAGACTGGGACTCGGACTCAGATTGGGTGGATCTGGTTCAACAGAGCATCAGCAGAAATGTCATGGCATCACACACTCAGCTGGTTCTACCACCTCAGAAGATGTCCCCTGCGTTGCATCATCCTGTCACACACACACACACACGCTTTCTCATCAAGAGAAATATATATATATATACATACATACATACATACATACATACATACATACATACATACATACATACATACATACATACTTCTTCTTACACCTCACGCACATTGCTTCTTACTTGTTCACTTTCGTTCTATTTTATGTTTATATGTATATTTGTGACTGTAGTTTATATGTGTATGTGTTCCTGTTGGCACCTCTTGGCCAGGTCATGTTTGTAAATGAGATCTATTTCTCAAACATTTCTTACCTGGTAAAATAAAGGTAAACTAAAATAAAATCAATAAAAGAACTAACCTGTGTGTAAGACAGGAAGCTGTCAAAATAAAAGCCTCGGTAAAAACAGCTGACTGACTCACTCACACCTTTAAAGATATCCGATCATGAATCCAGCAACATGAAACAGTTTGTGTAGAAGCTGAAGAATATTACCTCACAGGTGTGTTTCAGGTGTGTGTATAAATGTGTGTGTGTGTGTGTGTGTGTGTGTGTGTGTGTGTGTGTGTGTGTGTGTGTGTGTGTGTGTTTGTGAGTGTGAGTGTGACAGGATCCGACAGGTGCAGTGTGAAGGTCACAGCATGACGTCCAGCTCAGAAACACACACACACAATGTTTGTATTGACGTGTTGGTTTCTATCCATCAGAAACACACACGTCTAATATATCCAACACACACACACACACAAACACACACACACACACACAAACACACACACTCAGTACGTCATTGAATCGAGACAGTCTGTCATGATTTCTTCCCCTCTCTCTCTCTCTCTCTCTCTCTCTCTCTCTCTCTCTCTCTCTCTCTCTCTCTCTCTCTCTCTCTCTCTCCCTCTCTCTCTCTCTCTCCCTCTCTCTCTCTCCCAGTCTGCAGGAGTATTTTTATGGTGACTCCAAAGTCCTGGTTCAGACCTTTAGCCTGAGGGGAGCTTTGTCTCCTGATTGCACATTACTGGAAAAAGACGTCAGACTGATGAACACACACCTGCTGCACACCTCAAAGACTTCAGAATCAAACTATTCCCCTATTGTCCACCAGGGGGCTCTGAGGTTGTCCAGAGAATAAAGAAAACTCACCCTCATTCTTGCTCTTGTCCAATCCTTTGTTAATGCTGGCGGTCTGAAAGAGAGGAGCAGAGTGTGTGTTAGATATGAAAGTGTGTTTTTGTGTGTGTGTGTGTGTGTGTGTGTGTGTGTGTGTGTGTGTGTGTGTGTGTGTAGCTCAGACTCAAACTGACTCCTCAGTGAAACTCTGAGCATGATAGAGTGAGGAGGAGCTTCAATGGATCTCAGAGATCGGTACATCAAACCGAGATCCACGTCAGCGAGGCCGGCTCCACTGCCCTGACACCTCGGGATTTATGCAGGAGGGCACGGAGCACACACAGACATACAACACACACAGACACATGACTACCATGTATCTGTGTCATGAACTCATAAGCTGTTGTCATATTGATAAGAATCTTTGTTGTAACACAGCCGAGTGACAACACGCACTTATTCTCCTCACAGAGACACGTCTCACTGACAGCTCTGCTTCTGTGTGTGTGTGTGTGTGTGTGTGTGTGTGTGTGTGTGTGTGTGTGTGTGTGTGTAACTGATGACACATATGTGTGAAATATGTCTTGATCATGTCATTAAACACTAAATTAAAACCTTCATGTCAGTTTTGGTCACTGACCGAGATCCCAGCTGTGTGCTCATTCAGCTCTGTCTCCTCTTCCTACAGTCCCTCTGACTCTGTCTCTGCTGGTTACCTCTGATCAGCTGAGTCAGTAACAGGCAGATTGAACCTTCAGCTCAGAACTCTGCAGCTCACTGAGCAGCCTGATGCACACAGACCAGAGTTAACTAGTGCTGATTCTCCTGTGATCCGGATTCTCCTGTGATCCTGATTTTTTCCTGTGATCCTGATTCTCTTGTGATCCTGTGAGGATGGAGTCTCTACAGCAGCTGAACACGGGGCATGATGTGCACACTGAGGGTACACTTTGTAAAGCATGCATCAGTTTCAGACTTATTCTGTCTCTTTGTAGTGTTTGCTTTATTTTGAAAGTTCCAGCAGGAAACAGTTTAAACTGTAAACAGAGATCACAGGGAGCTGCGCGCACCTTGTGGCTGCTGTAACGTCCTGAGCTATTGCGTGAGAAAGCGGGACAGCCTGTGTGGGCCAACCACAGTCTATGGGGCGAACAGGGGGCATCCTGCGGGAGGAGGGGGAGGAGGGGATGGAGGGGGAGGGTCTCGGCTTCCACACGGTCCGGATCAACTAGAGAACAGAAACAGACCCGGACCAGAGCAGACCCAGGGGCCACGCTCAGACCGGAGCTGTGGTGACGCGCTGCGGACTGAAGTTCATTCATAAATCTGCTAGTTTAACTCTCCATGACCGGAAACCATTCACAGCTACTATTAAGCACCAGGAAGAAGATGATCCTGAACCTTAGCAGGGTCTCATTAACTCGGCAGTTCGTTAATCCAACAAGCAACATTCATTCATTTAAGATCAGAACTTTAAGACTTTCCTCACCGTCTTAAGTTAGTGCGCTTTACAAAGAGAGCAGATATCATGTAAGCTTTATTCTGCTGATAAAGGGAACAAAACACACAGAACTGAACTGCTCTTCTGTTGGATCAAAGTCACTTCTTCTTCTTCTTCTTCTTCTTCTCGTTTATCTGCCTCTTTCTGGTGCATGTAATGAAGCGTGACTTTGCACTTCTAGAGCTGCTCTGAAAGGAGCGGATTATTGAATAGAGTCTGTCTCTGCAGAGAGGCGACGTGCGAGTCCAACAGAAAGAATACAAACAAAGCTTCAACACAGAAAGGGAAATAAGACGCTGAAGGCTTCAGGGACATAAAGGTGAGTTCACTAAGTCAGCTCATGTAACGGGGCAACATCTGCCTGCAGCTTTATCATGAACCATTTAAAGAGGAATAAATGAGGGTGTAAAATCTGTGATCTTATCGGGATCAGTCTGATCACTGCTGATAGGTTGTTTTATGATTATTGATGATGTAACAGAGACACTCACCTTTACAGTGGATAGGTGAACCGCTGCCAAAAGGATTTGTACCAAAGTGAAAACACAGTTCATGGTTGTAACAACGCACGAGGAGTCCTGAAATCTCTGCGCTCGTCCAGCAGTGAAAAATCTGACAGCAACAAACAACAGACAGTCAGAAGAGGAAGAAGGAATACTTTAAAAAACCGCGGCAAATCTTGGCTATAGCAAAAGCAGATCCATTTCTCCCACGCGCTTGTGGCACGTTCACAGTGAGTCCGGGCAGAGCTCCGCGTGAAGCCTTACCATCCACAGACAAAGACTTTATGATGGGCTGTACAATCCAGATCCGACCCGTAGCCCAGGAACACCACGATCCCACCAGAACCTCCCGGGTTATGTCCTCAGAGCGAGCGCGGGGGCAACTTTACGCACCGGTGTGTCTGACGCTCCTGGATCCCGCACCGTCACCGTCTGTGTGCCTGTGTGTGTGTTTCTGGGTGTGTGGAGGGGTATGCCGGTATTATCAAGTGATCCCGTTTTTTTCTTCGTGTGTTTCTGGTTCACTGCCTCGGGTCTTCCTCGGCAGCTCGTCCTGGATCTGCGGCTCGTTCCTCCCGGTCTGCGTGTCTCTGCTCCTCTTGGCGGCTGCTGCTCCTCATGCGGTATTAAGTCTTTCTGTCTCACATCAGACTTAGGAGGCGGGGCCGCCGATGAGAGCCAATGAAAGGAGACACACACACACACACACACACACACACTCATCCCCACATACACGCACATACACGCGCGCGCGCACTTCTTCATTGATGAACAGCTTATTATGATCAGACTTCATTTCAAACATCAAACTTGCTGTTGATTAAATCTGAGATCTGTGAACAGCTTACACAAACTACAAATTGTATTATTAGATTATTATTATTGTTGTTGTTGTTGTTGTTGTTGTTGTTGTTGTTATTATTATTATTATTATTATTATAAGTTAGTGATATCTACTGAGACTGGATACAAGGTTCCCCCAGCAGTCTGAGCCTAGAGCAGCATAACTAAGAGCTGGTCCAAGCCTGAGCCAGCTCTAAGCTTTATAAGAAAGGAAAGTTTACAGGGTGTTACTGATGGCTCTACATCCCATACTACTTTTATAGACTTCAACTGATGTCATCTAGTATGGGCGAGGAGGGCGGTAAACTAACAAATAAAACTGGTTGTACAGTTTTAGAAGCTGGATGAGAGAAGCTTAGAACAAGGCTTTCAAGAGAGCTATGATTCCTTTTTGGTTTTAGGTTAATTTGCTAAAATGAAACTAGAATTAAAAATAACTGCCACTCCAGCACCTCGGCCAGTGTCTCCAGAGATATAAGCGTTAAGGTGACAATGATGATTCATTTAAAGTATTGTCTTTAGAAGAAGAGGTGTAAGTCTATGGACGAAACATCCAAACTGATCTGATCACACCTTTGAACATTATAATAATAACGCTATTATACTGCTGGTTAATATTTAAAGCCCACTCACCGCCTAATCTGAGTTCAACCTTTGAACCAAAAGACTAAACTCAAATAAATGAACACTAAAAAAGGAAAGAAATTCATCCTGGTGAAAGTGGTTTACTGAAATGCAGAGGACACATGCTACCTGTTATACATGAACACAAATTTATAGAATTGGTTTTAAAGTGACTGAGTCACTGAAGCATCCTTTACATTCTGTTTGGTTGTTCATCTATTCATTTAATTTGATGGTCTATTTTTTATACTCCAAAAGACTTTACAACACCTTATAACACTGTACAACACTTTACAACACCTTGCAACACTTAACAACAATTAACAACACTTAAAACCACTTTAAAACACTTTAAAAAACTTTTAAAAAAAAACTTGGCAACACTTTACAACACATTACAACACCTTACAACATTTAACAACACTATACAAAACTTCACAACACTTGACAACACTTAAGAACACTTATCAGCAACTTACAACTATTTACAACACCTTAAAAATACTTAACAACATCGTATACCACCTTATAACACTTAAAATACTTTACAACACCTTATAACACTCTACAACACCATATAACACTTTACAACACCTAAGAACACTTTAAAACACTTTACAACACTTTACAACACCTTATAATACTTAACAACACTTAACAACACTTTACAACACATTAAAACGTTTTACAACACTTAACAACACCTTACAACCCCTTATAACACTTTACCACACTTAACAACACCTTACAACACATTAAAACATTTTACAACACTTAACAACATCTTACAACACCTCATAACACTTTACAACACTTTGTAACATTTTACAACACTTGACAACACTTGACAATCCAGTGTAAAACTTTAAACATGTTAGCAGACAGTCTGAATATTCTTCTGTATTCAGTTTAATATCACAGCTGGTTTGTGAGGGAGACATATTTTTAACATCAAGTCATTATGACATTTATTTTGGCATTGACTCTGAATACTACATTACTCTCACAGGTCCAGAATACGATCAAAGACGCATCTCCCTGCAGGCGCTCTCCATACTGATGATCCAAACAGGACAGTTTCATGTCCATCCAAGAAAAAACAACAGGAACTAGAGCTCTTCCTGTCTTCATGCCATGTCCGTGTTTTAGCAGGTGTTACAGGACTTCTCTGACTGAGACGAGACCTGGAGCATGCATGTGGTTTTCCACCCAGGACGTGTCCCCTACAGAGATCAGCGTGTCCTCTGCTTCCCTCACCTGCTGTCTGTGTTGTATGTGAGTAATGGAGCTGAACAGAGAGTGTGTGACTCTGTTAATGAGTGAACACACTGCACAAGCAGCCTGAGTGAGCCTGTGTGTGTGTGTGTGTGTGTGTGTGTGTGTGTGTGTGTGTGTGTGTGTGTGTGTGTGTGTGTGTGTGTGTGTGTGTGTGTGTGCGTGTGTGTGTGTGTGTGTGTGTGTGTGTGTATTGCTAAGCTGCGGCTCAGTGAACTGTATGAGTGAGCTTGTTCCTTCTCCCTCTGCAAGTCTCAGGTTTTTATCAGATCAGACTGCGGGACTTTAATCTGAAGTGCGAGTGAGAGAGAGAGAGAGAGAGAGAGAGAGAGAGAGAGAGAGAGAGTTTGTGTGTTTCTGTTTGTGTGTGTGTGTGTTTGTGTGTGTTTGTGTGTGTAGTGTGTGTGTGTGTGTGTGTGTGTGTGTGTGTGTGTGTGTGTGTGCGTGTGTGTGTGTGTGTGTGTGTGTGTGTGTGTGTGTGTGTGTGTGTGTGTGTGTGTGTGTGTCTTTGATGCAGAGCTGCTGGTGTGGGAGCATCAGTGTGTAGCCCCCAGTCTGTGACACAGTTCTGATAACTTACTGTACAACATGTTACAGTCTGATATCAGAGAGAGGAGCAGCTGCTCTTTTAGACACACTCACACTCACAGACACACAGACAAACACACACATACACACACACACACACACACACACACACACACACACACACACACACACACACACACACACACACACACACACAGAAACACACACACATGTAGCTGTGAGGCTCAGGGACCTCTCATGCTTCCTAACAAAATATTTAGTCTGGCTGAGAGTTGTGAGAGAGTGTTAGTGATAACATGGTCACCATCACAGCGGGGGGGGGGGGGGGGATTATTGATTCAATAATTATATTAATACACTGGTGAAAGTTATCTTCATCCACCCTCTATTCAGAGCAAGTGTACTACAGCACTCTGCGCCTATAGGAGTCTGAGCCTACAGCACTCTGAGCCTTTAGAACTCTGAGCCTATAGCACTCTGATACTAAAGGAATCTGAGCCTATAGGAGTCTGAGCCTATAGCCCTCTGATGCTATAGGATTCTGAGCCTATCGCACTCTGAGCCTATAGGAGTCCGACCCCCAATTTATACTGGATGTGCCACGTCGCATTATGGCTGCACCACGCACTGTGCAGCCAATACGTTCTCCTTCTAGTCAATGCTCATGTGTAAACCGGGCTCAGCGGTGCGTATCAGCTCTGTCACGGGAGCGTGCCCCCGCCTCGCTCAGCCAGAGATAAGCTTCCGTACATTTTCGACGGAGCCCGCACCCAGCACCTGTCAATCCACACGGAAAAGAACGACCTGAACAGGAAGTCAGGCACGAGAATTTCAAGCAACATCCACCAATTTCAAAAAAGAACACTATATATGGACTCCCGACAGTTTAAGGATTGTATAGATCAAAAATACTCATCGATTATGGATGTAAGCTACAAACAGCCACATATCCGTGATCCAGGTCTACTACAACAGGACTTTATTAAACTCATCTAAACCTGCAAAAACAAAACTTTATAGTTTTGTAGCATACTCAGTGATGATCAAAGCACAAAAGTAACAGGCTACTATTCAAATGATTCAACCATAGAAAGGCTCGGTAGACTGTTTGTATGTTGTTTTCTCTATGCTGGACCCAGCTGATCCTGGCTGCTCTGAGCTGCGCTTCAAGCACGCGTCCTGTGTAGCAGGGCAGCCTATAGCACTCTGGGCCTACAGCACTCTGTGCCTATAGCACTCTGAGCCTTTAGCAGCATAACTAAGAGCTGGTCCAAGCCTGAGCCAGTTCTAACTATAAGCTTTATCAAAAAGGAAAGTTTGAAGCCTACTCTTAAAAGTAGAGCGGGGGTCTGCCTCCCGGACCCTACTGGTAGATCCAAAGGAGAGGTGATAACTGAAGGCTCTACCTCCCATACTATTTGTAGAGACTTTACGTACGATGAGCAGGCCATCATGTTGGGAGCGTATTGTTCTAGAGGTTTAACATGACACTATGAGCTCTTTAAGATACGTAGGTGTCTGATCATTAAGTCCTTTGTAGGTTAGAAGAAGGATTTTAAATTATAGTCTAGATTTTATGGGGAGGCAGTGTAGAGACGCTAACATGGGAGAGATGTGCTCTCCCTTCCTGGTTCTAGTCAGTACTCAAGCTGCAGTGTCAGTGAAGAATAATATTGAGTGTGAGCTCCTCCCTCTGATGACACAAACACGACTTAATGAGCTTCATCAGCAGCATGTACACCCACACTGAAGACCCTCTGAGGTCTGACATGTGACACTCAGATCATGAACATTTTTTGTTTTAACAGAAATATACCTAAATAAGGATTCTCCATGACGACTGATTAAACTATAGAGTGCCAGGTTCCCCCTGAATCCTCAGGTCCAGTGTTTCAGTCCCAGCGCTCACATTCTTTTAGAGAAAGACTGAGACCGTCTGAGGAGGGCCAGAGATTCAGGCTGCAGAGGTTTTTAAGCTAACTTCATGATGCTTCTTGTTCCCATCAGAGCAGCAGCTGTAACATGCCCTGCAGATGTACACGTTATGTAATCCTTACAGATGTTTAATGTGTTTATTACATATGGAGAGTATTGATGTATAATTTCATTGATGAATTTAACTTGAACTTGTGTAACTTGTCAAACAAACGCATGGTCTGTCTACAGAGCGGTCATGTGACCATCAGAGGCGTCACAGTGATAAGTTAAAGAGCCGTGCAGATATATAATCACACTCTCAGATTCATGAACACTGACATGTTGTGTCTCAGCACTCCCATGCCTGACATTATGAAAGTGTGTACAGAGAGTCACTCAGACTAAGAACTGTGCTGCAGGTCAAGGACACACTCAAACAGACAGTGTGTCAGTGAGAGGAAATGGAAGGTCAATCCCTTCACCTTAAAGGCTCCATGAACAGGCAAACAGGCTCAATACAAACTACTCCTGCTACCTACCTCAGCTTTGTCAGGCTGTCGGCAGAGGCAGCTTCAGGGAGTAACTCTACCACTGAAACAAACATCAGTAATCCCTCAGTTCATCACAGAGGAGTAAAGTAGCGTTGAGTCTCAGCTTCACTGTAAACAGTTCCACAGAGGCTTCACTCTAGCTTCCTTCAGCAGTATGAACCTGAAACAGAAAGTGATGTTCTTGTGATGTTCTTGTAATTAACGGGACTTAGGTTTGCTGAAATAACTACATCCTGATGCAGATTAGCCAAAAGTCAAAAGTCAAGCTTTA
>NC_048283.1:22154612-22232112 GCF_009762535.1 Notolabrus celidotus
TCAGAGCGACTGACCATCATCACAGGGACCGCTTCACTTTAAATCAGATCTGGCTGATGCTAATAACAGTCCTCTAAAAGAACAGGGAGGCATGGAGGTCCACAAGGATCAGTGCTTGGACCAATCCTCACCATATGCTTCCTCTAGGTAACATCATGAGGAAACACCTTATATATGCCTCTTCTAGGTAACATCATGAGGAGACACCTTATACTGTATATACTTCCTCTAGGCAGCATAGATAATCTGATGTTGTTTCATCAGTAAAGTTATAATTTATGAATTATATCTCTGTTTCATGTGGGTTTGTATTAACATGAGGGAATGCTTTCAGGTGTTGGACAGAAACTTGTTTATTTGACCTGTACTGGGAACAGCTTCAGAATAAAAGCATTGTGTGAAAACAAAGGGGGGCCTCTCCACAGAATAAACAAGTCATGCTTTTGTTTTGAAAAACATTGAGGAATTGCTTCTATGCTACATTGTAAATCAGTAAAACTGTATATCTGTAAATCTGTAAATTATCAGATTATCCTCTATCTTGTTCTCAGTCTTCGGCAGGGACAGATTATCCTCTATCTTGTTCTCAGTCTGCGGCAGGGACAGATTATCCTCTATCTTTTTCTCAGACTGCTGCAGGGTCAGATTGTCCTCTATCTTGTTCTAAATCTGCTGCAGGGTCAGATTATCCTCTATCTTGACCTCAGTCTGCTGCAGGGTCAGATTATCCTCTATCTTGACCTCAGTCTGCTGCAGGGTCAGATTATCCTCTATATTGAACTCAGTTTGTTGCAGGGTCAGATTATCCTCTATTTTGAACTCAGTTTGTTGCAGGGTCAGATTGTCCTCTATCTTGACCTCAGTTTGCTACAGGGTCAGATTATCCTCCATCTTGACCTCAGTCTGATGCAAGGTCAGATTATTCTCTATCTTGAACTCAGTTCGCTGCAGGGTCAGATTATCCTCTATCTTGAACTCAGTTTGATGCAGGTTCAGATTGTCCTTCATCTTGACCTCAGTTTGCTGCAGGGTCAGAATATCCTCTATATTGATCTCTGTTTGCTGCAGGGTCAGTTTATCCTCTATCTTGATCTCAGTCTTCTGCATGGTCAGATTATCCTCTATCTTGATTTAAAACTTCTGCAGGGACATATTATGCTCTATCTTGACCTCAGTCTGCTGCAGGGTCAGATTATCCTCTATCTTGATCAAAATCTGCTGCAGAGTAAGATTATCCTCTATCTTGGTTTTAGACTCCTGCAGGGACTGATTATTCTCTATCTTGATCTCAGTCTGCTGCAGGGTCAGATTATCCTCTAACTTGATCTCAGTCTGTTCAGGTTCAGATTATCCTCTATCTCGATCTCAGTCCGCTGCAGTGTCAGATTATCCTTTATCTTGATTTTAGACTCCTGCAGGGTCAGATTATCATCTATCTTGATTTTAGATTCCTGCAGCGTCAGGTTATCCGGATTCTTCAGGAGAGGAGGTCATCATGTGTCTGTCTGATCCCCTCCACCAGACCCGACGGCTCCTGAGAGGAGAGCAGGTCTTATGTAAGACCGCCGTGGCTTGGATCCTTTGCTGTTGTGTAAGTCCTCCCCTGGAAACCTTATTTATCTTCAAACAATTAGGTCATTTCATTTTCCACATCCTCCCTCGATCTTTGACCCATGTCCCCCCACCCCGTCCCTCCCCTGGGGTCTGTACCACCCAGCACCGAGCCTGGAACTGCTCTGCAGCACTTCGGTGAGGCCAGCGAGGGGTATAATGTCATTTATGAAGTTACATGAAAACCCGCAGAGAGGGATCTCTGGAATAATTGTGTTATCTGGCCTCCAAATCAAATCAAACAGCATGCAGGCTGAGACCCCTCTGCCTCGGCTGCACCCTGAGTTTATTCTGATCAAACACCTCAGACCAAAGCTTTCCATAGAAGTTTCCTTAACTGGATAGAAAGGACGACGGGCTCTTCTCCGCCGCTGCCTGTTCCTCTCATTAGGAGGTCTCACCTGTCAGAGGTCACCTCTGCAAGTTTCTCCTTCATATAAACAGGCAATGTGCAGACATCTCCACTGTTCTCGTCTTCATCATGTTTTTATTCATCCTGTGTCCTATTCACACTGATCACCTGATCATCTGAACGCCATCACTGCTCGCTCTCATTGAGTTTTACTAAATGTGCGTTCTCACCTCGACTTCCCTCAGAGATTTACCCAGGAGGCTGACAGGAACAATTCTGGATAAAGTCAGACGTTCATCTTCAGACTTTTAACTCTTTATGTGCACGTTAAAAATTAGACGGTCTCATTAGCACGGAGTTAGCGGTGCAATCTTTGTGTTGTTTAAATCATCTGTTTGGATCGTTGTGCTGGTGGACGTGACGGACGTCTGACGACCTTCAGCAGAACTTCTGAGATCAAAGTTATGATCAGTTTTCCGGCAGTGTTTAAAGTTTGACTGCTGGAAGAAGAGAGTGTGATAATTACAACAGTGTTAACAGATGTGTTATTGTGGACACGGCAGCTGGAGAAGATTGATGTGTTTGTTTTTAAATGGTTGTATGAAACATTATATAACAGCTGACAGAAACATCTGGGTCAGGGCGGAACAAAGAAATATCACTACTGATTCCAGCCTTAATAAACGAACATCCCCTCTGCCTGCTCGCTGTGTGCTCCGGGTCATGTGACAGGACGCGACCCGGAGAAGAGACATGTGAGGACAGAGCGTTGAGGAGAGGCGTCTGCTGACTTTGATATCAAAAAGTAAAAGCAGAAAAAAGAGGTGAGAACTCTGAAAGCAGAGACAGATACTCTAACGTTCTCAGGACCAACCCGTTTGAGAAGGGGTCAGTAAAGTCATGGATCATGATGAGAGCTCAGAGTCCTCAACACGGACTTCAGTCTGATTATGTCCTAATGTAAGAGTTAACCCAGCACACAAAGGGTTAAATGCTCCTGCAGAACAAATAGCATCTCAGTGCTCCAGTACTGTCTGCATCCATTCTTATGATCAATGATATTTCCATGTGGAGCATTATAAACCCCACTCCACAAAAACAACCATCCATTCAGCCGCTCAGCCAAGCAGAGAGAAACCTGCTGAGAACTGGAGAGAGCTCCACCTCTGGATGACGTACACATACTGCACCCAATGTCGTAATACGTCTTTGAGACCGGTCTGTTTTTTGATTGGCTTAGCTCCCTGTAGGCTGTTTCGCTTGCAGGTTTCGCCAGTGTTGACGGTGCACTCATGTCTGAGGATGTCGGCAGGCAAGAAAAGAAAGATGGACATCAGAAGCTATTTCAACAAACAAAATCTAAGTCACCAGAGGAAAATAGTCCCCCCTCATAGGCAACCGCTAATGAATGCGAAACATTGTTTCTGTTGCAGCCGGATACACAGGCAGACGCTGGGAGGACATTTTTCTTCTTTCAACTTTATTCATGTACTTAACAAAGATTCACATTACAAAAAACTTCTGTCTCCACCAATGTCCAAATCAAACCTACGCCCTTGACTGCACCTGTACATCAGGTGTGTTAATGTCACTTTGAATGCTTATGATCCTGGTTGAGATCAGAGGCAAAACTCACACGGCTGATTGGTCCGCTCGGCGGCATTGTATTTCCCGCATTTACAGCACTTCTGGGATCCACGCTCTTCGGCCGTGTTTTTCATCTCCTCCTTTCCATTCTTCATGTAATCATGTCTATATGATAAACAGTGGCATGTACCAGCTGTAGATAGACATAACACATTCTGAATCGCTGTGGAAAAGTAATCAGGGATTATAGCGAGGCCGGAAGCAGGCAGCGGCCTTTAAGAGAGACCGCACTGCCCTCAAGCATTTCGGCAGAGAATTGCTGCGCGACGCAGACACATCGACGCACAAGTATGTGTGTGTTAACACACACACACTTATAGATATAGGGATGTCAGACATAATCAGTGCTTTATTCTACAGCTGACACAGAAACAGTTTCCCTTTTTGAGGTTTCTGTTGTCTACTTGGTTTGCGTGTGTGTGTGTGTGTGTGTGTGTGTGCGAGCATGCGTGTGTGCGTGTGTCTGGTTTCCAGATGACTGTGATTATACTGTTACCAAACTCTGTAATTATATAATTTCCAGGATTTACTGCAGAGAGTTTGCGTGTTAATTTTCCCAGGGTCAAGTTTTATTCCTCTTCCTCCAGCATGACGCTCTGTCAGAGTTGACAGGATCATCATGATGTATGTAACCCTGGAAATAAGATGACCATTCAAACAGGATGTGAAGAACAGATCATAATCCTGCACACAGACCACATGATCACAGGACAGACATGATGACTTCTTGATGTGATCATGTGGAGACAACAAAGTTAGGTTATCATCTTAAAGCATGAATACTGACATTATTTAAATCCATACACTGATGTTTTTACACCTTATCTATGCTTCCTCTAGGTGGCATTGTGAGGAGACACCTCATATTTGCTTCCTCTAGGTGGCATTGTGAGGAGACACCTCATATTTGCTTCCTCTAGGTGGCATTGTGAGGAGACACCTCATATTTGCTTCCTCTAGGTGGCATTGTGAGGCGACACCTCATATTTGCTTCCTCTAGGTGGCATTGTGAGGAGACACATTATATGCTTCCTCTGTGGATCAGCTGTGTGTGCCCTGGCCTTTCCTTGGCTGAGTGTCAGTGGGTGCAGCTCTCTGGCAGCAGTGCACACACAGTAGGTGGGCAGGTTACGGGCAGGTGTGTGTGTGTGTGTGGGGGGGGGGGGGCAGGACGTGCCCACAGATGTTTACAGAGGAAAAATCCTACTAGCAAGCTCAGCAGAGATGGTGGGAACCCTCCCAGAGTGGAATGTTTTCAAGCTGTCACCAAGCTTATGAAGAATTTCTCCTGAAGATGATGAGTCATGTAACAGTAACAACAGGCAGGAAATTACACAACTCAGTATACACATTACACAATGAACAACACACTACACAACCACCTGTACACATTACACAACAAACAACACAACTACATGTACACATTACACAATGAACATCACACTACACAACTACATGTACACATTGCACAACAAACAACACAACTACATGTACACATTACACAACAAACAACACAACTACATGTACACATTACACAACAAACAACACAACTACATGTACACATTACACAATGAACAACACAACTACATGTACACATTACACAACAAACAACACACTACACAACTACCTGTACACAATACACAACAAACAACACAACTACATGTACACATTACACAACATACAACACACTACACAACTACCTGTACACAATACACAACAAACAACACAACTACATGTACACATAACACAGTGAACAACTCACTACACAACTACATGTACACATTACACAACAAACAACACAACTACATGTACACATTACACAACAAACGACACAACTACATGTACACATTACACAATGAACAACACACTACACAACTACATGTACACATTACACAACAAACAACACAACTACATGTACACATTACACAATGAACAACACACTACACAACTACATGTACACATTACACAACAAACAACACAACTACATGTACACATTACACAACGAACAACACAACTACATGTACACATTACACAACAAGCAACACAACTATATGTACACATTACACAACAAACAACACACTACACAACTACCTGTACACAATACACAACAAACAACACAACTACATGTACACATTACACAACATACAACACACTACACAACTCAATATACACATTACACAAAGTGATCTCCACTACAGAGTCATGTCTGTTTTTAATGCTCCTCATGTTACTCTGAGGAACATTATTCTGAACCTGTTGAACTCAAGCAGTCTCTCACAGAGTGGTTAGAGACTCAGCCTGTATAGAGGAACGTTCGGTGTTGCTGCTTATGATATGAGCTTTCACATAATGCATTGTCTTGTCTATAAAGTGTCAGCTCATAACATTATCCTCAGACTCTTTCCAAACAAAGCCGGTCTAGACCATACTCTATGTAAGGGATAATGTATGGTTAGCAGGTTGTTATGGGAAAAAGAATCCTGACAGGGTGAGACAAGACCTTGACGCGAAGAGGAGGGGCCTTGACCACCTTGAAGGGGTCCTACTTTTTGGCATTGCGAATCTGCGGCCTGAGGGAAGCTGGCAAAATTCACAAAATAGAGGATGGCACGGGTCAGCCACGATGGACCAGGCCTTGCTGAGGGTCCTGGATTGGTGAAGGCTTGACATTTCAGGCAGGGGTGTGCCAGCAACCCTGCTGCACATCTCCACAATAGCCTGCAGTCTTTTTTTATTTTTTAGACTTGTCAATCTATACCAGGACACCATTGAAAAACTTAAAAGCAATTCAGTAAAACAGGAATAAAACATCTTCATAAAAGTTGTGCTGACATTAAAACCCCTGAACTTCCAATAAAAGTACATTCTTTGTTGGGTCTTTTTGCAGACAGCGTCAACCTGATGCTTGAATGTAAGTGTGTTATCAATGAATGAATAAAGTGTCAAGATATTTGTGCCTGTTCACAATCTCCACTTCTTGATCATCAATAAAAACAGGGGAGAAGGCAATGGGGTTCTTCTTAAAATCAATGACAAGCTCTTTTGTCTTCCCAGAGTTGATCCTTCGAAAAGAGTTTTTACACCATTGTGCAAATTCTGCCACCACAGGGCCATGGTCCAGGCTGTTATTGTCCAGCAGACAATAACAGAGTTATCAGCAAACTTGACAATGTGGTGTCCTGCATGTTTGCTCTGACAATTATTTGTGTATAAAACAAATAAAAGTGGGGATAAAACACAACCCTGAGGTGAACTGGTGGATGATAAAAGAACATCTGATAAAACTCCATTGACCCTACACCCGTTGTGGTCTAGCAGTTAAAAAATCCAGTAGCCAACAAATGAGACTGGGATTGATATTATGAGTGCTCTGGGGTCTCTGTGCTAAAATATGTGGCTAGATACAGTTAAAAGCAGATGAAAAATCAATAAAAAGAAGACGTACAAAATAATTGAAAACAAAGGAAATGTAGTGTTAAAAGAATAAACAAAGTTTGACAACCTTATCTCTCCTAACCTCCAGATTGTTCTGTCCAGAAGCATCATTATTAAAACCATCTAGCTCCTTACTAAAATCATGGGTATTAAAATGGTTATAAAAAAAGGTGTTAAGATCATTGGAGAGATTAAAATCGGACATGCCATTGAAGTTGATTGCACACTTGTTGGTCTGGACTTTACACTATCCCAAGCAGGAAGAGAGTTTCCAGCCCTGAACATGTTCTCCATTTTGTCCTTATATTTACGTTTTGCTATTTTTATTTTACTATTTGGACTTAAGTCTGATATTCAGTAGGTTAATTGCATTTTTGACCATTTTGGAAACCCATGGCTTATGGTTAGCAAAGATACAAAATGCTTTCTTTGGAATGATCATATCTTCACAAAAAGCAATATATGAAGAGACTGTCTCTGTGAGTTCATCAAAGCCATCACATACATTTTGAAACAAGTCCCAGTCTGTGCGGCTATAGCAGTCCTGAAGCCGTTGAATAGAGTCCTGTGACCAGACCGGAACTAATCTTCATTCCCGTTTTGTGTTTCTTCAAGACTGGTTTATAGCACGGAACCAAATAAACTGTGGAGTGGTCAGATCAAGTGGCAACCTCCGGTCTGAAAATATGAGTCCAATGTGGAAGTGTTAAAAGCTGCAGTTCATCAAGGATCTGCTTGAGGCTGGCTGCAGAAACACTGGAAACCACATACACATGAATGGGAAAAAGATGATCTTTGCAGCATTAATAAACATGTTTACAGCCTGGTACAAAAGACGAGTGTAGTCTGGATAGCTCATTTCTCGATGTGCTCTCACTGTGGGGGGGGTGAATTTTTGTCTAACGCAGCAATTTCGAAGATATTGAGATTACTAGTCCTCCAATAAGAGGCACAGCTGCCTGCGGGAACGCTGCAGCTGTTTGGTAGGAGGCTCAAACTCCGCCTCTTTACGTCACACTGGCTCCACAGAAGCAATATGGCTCCCGCTGACGATTGGTCTCAAAATAGCTCTTCAGAAACAGATCGGTGATGTCACGGATACTACATCCATATTTTATACAGTCTATAGGTCAGATGTGCCAAGTGGGGCTCTTCGGAGGGATTTATATGCTCCTTAGACGGAGCCATAACACAAGTCACAACATTTCGTAAGTTGTACTGGACAACTGACATATTGATAAAAGTTACTGAGGGATTTCCCAGGCCTACACTGATTAAAGTCACCCATAATAAAGTTTTGGGCGTTGGGTGCTAATGCATGTAGCCGCTGCACAGTCTTTGTTATTACCCGAGTGGCCACCTCTTTGTCAGACTTCGGATGACTGTATACAAGCCTGACGAATATCTGTGGAAATTCCCTGGGGAGTGTTCCATGGTAATGGATTCTTATCTGCCTGTTGCAGTGGATTTAACATGAAACTGTCCTCATTCAGCTCTTCTTCTTCTCTGAGCTCTGCGGTTCACACACCTTTAAAAATAAACTAATGTCTCAACTTTGAACCCTGCTGCTATCATCACCAGCCCTCATGGTTTAAGTTTCTTTGTAGTGACCGGTAACGTAAAGTGGCTCTCACCTGCTCCACTTGTGATCATATTGATGGACAGGATCCAATATGAAAACATCTGTAGCCTGCCGATTTAAGCTAACGTTTTAGCCACATTGCTTACCAATATGACGCTAAGGGAAGCTAACGGTTTCCCCTCACCTTACGGTCTGTGGTGTCAACAAGCTGAAGCTAACTCTTTTTTGTGGATTGATTTGACATGACGTGTGATCAGTTTGCCTCTAGCGTTGCTCATTTTAGTGAATGATAATAACCGCTGTCAAGGGGTTTTGACCAATCAGAATCAACCTTCTTACACAACCGGAAGATCAGTAAGAAAGCCGGGTAAAAATGTATATTATTAACAAAGACCCAACATCAAGACAGGACAAGATCCAGTCCCATCTCACAGACAGGACTCAGTCTGTTCTCATCCTAATCCACTATGAGCAGAGCACTTACCATTTAGAAAGTTACAGTGGCAAGGACAAACTTCCTTTAACAGGCAGAAACCTCAGAAGTCAGAAGTCTCTCTCCTGCTTGGTCTGCATCTCTCATGGCTCATGTCTGTGAGAGGGCGGGTCCTGAAGTGTGCTGACCTGAATGTCCTGAGAACATGTTTCATCAGAGAGCAGGTTTAAACGTGAACTTCTCCTCAGTGCTGCTGTAAGGTCTCTTCCTCCCCTCCATCCTCTGCCTCACAGTCTGAGTCCAGCTGGTTTCTTCGGACTGAAAGTGACGTGTCAAGTGTTTAAATGTAGCTGTCAGGGAGGGACCTGTTACTATCACACATTCTGTACCATGAACAGCACACACACACACTGACCATCACCTGACCTCAGGTGTGATGAAGGTCACCTCCTCCAGCTGACCGTCATTCGTGGTCCTCCTCGGTGTGATGAACACACACAAACATGTTTTGGTGTTGAACGTGTCGCAGGGGAAATGAAACAAGGAGGAGGTGTTGCAGCTGATGAGGTGTGTGTGTGTGTGTGTGTGTGTGTGTGTGTGTGTGTGTGTGTGTGTGTGTGTGTGTGTGTTTGTGTGTGTGTGTTTTGCTTACGCAGGTCGCACTGAGCCTGTGCAGACTCCAGCTGCTAATGAAGGCCACCCTGAGTGACCCTGGAGGACCTGGGTGGACCCGGGTGTTCAGGATTATGGTGTTCCTGTGAATCCTCCTGAGTCCTGCTATGTGAGCTCATCTGTAGGATCTAGGCCGGGTTATATAACCTGAGCGGGTCAGACTCAGACATATATCTGACAGATGACAGCTTGTACGTTCCTGCAGCTGTGGAAGCAATCACGGAAGAAGAAAGTGTACCATCAGTCCAGACCTCTGACCCAGATCTCAGAGTTTTACCTCATGATGGATCCCAAAGACCTGTGGTCTGGTTCTGTATTTGGATTCAGTGTTTGCCCGAGTCCGGGTTCAAACCCCTCTGTTTTGTGAACTAACAGGGGAATGTGCTCATTGGTGAGCTCAGGGGTTCTTACAGTAACAACACAGCAAAGCTAATTCAACCCTTTTATTCCAGGGTTTATGCTAAGCTAGGCTAATGCACTAATTGGACCTGGTCTTTCTTCACAGTGACTCTGTTTGACTTTGAGGACCTGAACATCGGTAAGTTTCTTCCCTAGGTGTGATCATGCAGAATGTCTGTTGAACTCATCATACTCAGAGCAGAGGCAGCAGCAGAGACCTCTTCATGGGCCACTCTGCAGCTAACAGCTAACAGGGATGATATACAGGACCCTGAGGGACAGATAGTTCAGAGTGTCATGGCGTGCAGCGCGTCATCATTTTAACATTACAACATGTGTAAATACAACATGGCGCCTGTGTGTGCCTGGGTTTTAAAATGAGGTATGGTCTGGCGCAAAGGTGGATCGTCCTTCAGGACACTGAAGCAGTTCCAAACATTAGTTCTCCTTTTCCACCAACGCAGTTTCAGGGCCGCATCGGAGCCGGTGCTCAATTGAGAACAATTTTTTTGTGATTCAACTGCAAGAGAAATTTCAGCTAGGAAAACAGGTTCCAGAGCAGCACCAACTCTTTAATGGTCTAGAACCGCAAACGTTAAGTGCGAGGGGTGAGTTGCACAAAAATGTTGGTAAAGTTGGATAAGTTATCTTCAGGACCTCATGTGATTATGAAAAGCCAGGGGCAACACCAGCGAGCATGCTACGTTGTCCGCCATTGTTGTTATTGTGAGGGGAAGTTTGAGCTAGCACAGCTGGGAAAAGCGGTCACGTATAAGTGACATCATGACGTGGCTCTTCCACGGGACCGAGCGGGCGGGAAATAAAAAACTGGTGCAGAGTTGGTTTGCTAGCTGAACCAGCCCAGAACCAGCGCGAGCACCAGCCCGGAACTAGAACCAGATGCATGTTGGTCAAAAAGGGGCGAGAGAACAATAGCAGCAGTGATTCTGCTGATACAGTCAAAAGGACTGAGGAGACCTCATCATCCGGGCTGATCTGCCAGAACTCAAAGACCCCTTCACTGCTATCCCATCAATGTACACACTGACTGTCTCCAGTACAGGTCATTAAGCCCTGCCTCCTCCATGTTAACAAATGGGACATGGGTCAAAGTGTGAAATCAAACACAGGTCAAATAAATGTTTGTCAAACATGGTTTCTGTCATTAGAATTAGTTCTTATTTGTTTTTTCTCAGTGTTCATGTCTCTGACTTGTTTCCTTTGAATCAGTTAATGATTGATAGATTGAAATAAAAAGAGGGGGCATGGCGTTGATGCTCTGATACTACCTGATACAGGGACTTCATTTAGTTTGACATTGTGACATTATGATGACTGTGCATGGTCCATGTTTATATACAGCCAACAGCTCCAAGTGTTAGAGGTGCTCTTCTTGAACTGATGTTGAGTAAAGTTAGAACCAGAACCTTCATGTGGGACGGACTCTGTGGTAGTGGTCTATCTGAAGGAAGAGTATGGAGCTATTATTGTTGCCAAAGTATTTGTAAATGTGTATTATGATCCACAAATGCATACAAAGATCCACAAATGCGGACACAGATTCACAAATGCCTTGCAGATTCACAAATACATGAACTGATTCACAAACGCGTGAACTGATCCACAAATGCATACACACATCTACAAATATGTAAACGTATTCACACAAATTGTACATGAATCCACAAACCTGTACACAGATCTTTAAATGTATAAGTTACAAATGCATACTAGTGATGAATCTTTTAAAAGTCTAACAGCCTGATCTACAAAAATCCCAAATAACAAGCGCAAAATTGCGTGTGCAAACTGAAACATTGCACAAGCTATCAGTGGGCATGTTGTGGGTGATCTACTATGACTGCATGTGCAAATGCATGCAGCAAAAAGTGCAAAAGTTGTGCGGACCGCTCTATATGAGGATTTTGCGCGTGCTACCGGATGTCACCATGGAGAGTTTGAGAGAGCAGAGCAAACGAAAAATAAAGTTTGAAGCCATGGAGTTAGAGGTCTTGGGGGAGGAGGCAAATAAACACATCGGTGAACTCCAGCAGAGACATATCAGCGTTGCCAGAAGAAATGCGACTTGGGAGGCCATCTATGAAAAGGTGAATGCTGTGAGAAAAAACAGAAGATCTGCCGATGAAATAAAAAGAAAATGTCAAGATATCCGCATAAGAAAAAAGGAAAAACTTTCCCTTAATAAACTCTCATCACATTTCTAATGTTGGGCATATTTAATTAGTCCAAAATGAATTTGCTTCGTGTGTCTCGATGAATATAGAATGGGAAAAAAAACGTGATTTCATTATTATAAAGGTGTTTTAGTAAGTTGTCCGCCATGACCATAAAAATTAGGTTTATCTCTTTTTTCTTAAATTGAGAATCTTCATCACATGTCTGACAATCCCCACCGTACTCCTCAAATCAGCTCAGACCAGAAAACACCTCAGCAGAGCCCTGAAAGCATCCAGATTGTTATGACGACATTGATCGGGAGTTGCTGCAGCAGCAAAGAAATCAGACAAATGGGTCACAGTGATGTGTCGGTCGCGAACGAGCCGGCTCTAAGAGGAGCCTCTAAGAGGAGCCTCTAAGAGCCGGCTCTTTGAAGTGAACGACGGGAGTTTTTGGTTTTTTTTCCTCGTCTTTTTCTGTGAAAGCCTCACGCGATTGGTCAAGACATGGTGGCGTCTTGACCAATCACGTGTCTACATTGAGCAGAACGGGGAGGGGAGGGGTCACAGACACAGACAGCACAGTGAGCAGCAACAGGAGGGAGACGAGAGGGAGAACGTGCGCGACAGAGAGAAGGCACTGGAAAGGTGAGAAAACGAGTGACTGCAGAAAACACAGAAAACTTTAGACACATTTAAAAGGCATAGACTGTTCAACGGCAGAGGGAATACTGCAAGGTGAAAGTGTCATCAATCAGGCTCCACAAAAAACCTGCAAAGGCACATTAGAAGTGTCTGTGAAGGTTCTCAGTCATCCAGGTCATGGACATTAGAACTGTTTATCCATCAGTGCAATAAGTGAAGAATAAGGACAGTCAAGGTAACCTGCTGTTAATGAAGGTGTTTAAAAGTTTACAAATAATATACATACAATCAGAGATTGGACCTTTTTGTATAATTGAGATGAGTCTTGTTTTTGTAATTTATAATTTAATTTCTGTAGAACTCTGCTCCATGTTGAGAATATAACTAAAGCCTTTTAAATGATGCACATTTCATATAATGTATGTTTTTTACATTAGTAATTAATTTGACATATAATTTAACATTATTTTAGGTAATACAGTCATTCAAACAAGAAAAAATCTGAGGAGCCACTTGGGAGCCGAAAGAGCTGGCTCTTTGTAGTGAGCCACACTCTCCACCGGGACACTCGGACCATCTTGCGCACTGCAGGTAAGTGGTGTGTCTGGGCTGACAATGGCTGTCAATACTTTGGTAACAGTCGGGAGGTCATTCAGTGGCAGTCGTTCAACTGAGCCACTGGCAAATGAAGAGGAAGGGGAGAGCACAGGAGATGAACATTCATTACACATGGGTGGACACTGGGAGACGCCGGCACTAACTGTGATTGTGGGCCGAAATGATGCAGACGCAAGAAAATGCAGTGTTGCAAGGAGTCCCCATAGGAGATATGGCATGGTTCCTTCACTTTGCGTGCGCTATCAAGTGTGCACTTTTTTTTTTAAACGCAAACCTTTAGTAGATCAGGCCCTTATGGTGCGTTCACACCAAAGCGAATGAAATCATTCGCGCGAATGAATTACATGTAAAGTCAATGCAGAGACACAAGTAGACGCAAGTAGTGGTCTGGCGGCATGAATGGCGCAAACAACTTGCATCCTTATCGCGAACAGTGTGCATTCGAATGTACAGCGCAAATTCATTCATGCGAATGATTTGCGCAAGTTGATATATCTGAACTCCAGCGAATGTATCGCGGCGCGATAGCCAATCAGTGCAGAACACCCGAGGACGTGTGTTGTGTGACGTATGCACGAGCGGAGATTTCCTCATCAGGAATATATGGGACACTTTGATTCTATCACCGTGCAGCTTCCCCAAACTCTGTGACTCTACCTGTTTTTATGGGATCAGGAATAAACAGGAGCTCACTGTGAGGACAGAGAGTGAGGAGGATTATGTGGTGAGTTGTAAAAAACTTTGTCTGTCAGCTATCGGTTGTTGTAGTAGGAAGTTAGCTCTGCCCACTTTAGCATAATCGGCTTCCCCATTCAATGTCCGCAAGCTCAACCTTGTTACTGCGGTCAAGCCAGCCTCCACTTCTGAAACAAAAGTCAACCCGGCTTCCACTGTATTCTGTTTGTTGACAACAGACAGCTGTGGCGTGTGAACCCCCCTCCCTCTCGCGTATATTCGCGTCTTGAGCACTCGTTTACACGTGATTTTGACGCGCAAATTGAGTGAGTCATTCGCCCGAATAGAGTGAGTAAACACGAAACATTCTTGCGCCTATATTCGCGCAAATAGCGCGATCGCTTGCGTTTGGTGTGAATGCACCATTAGACTTTTAAGAGATTCATCACTAGTATGCATTTGTAACTTATACATTTACATATCTGTGTACAGGTTTGTGGATTCATGTTCAGTTCACGTGCATTTGTGAATCTGTGTACGTATTTGTGAATCTGTGTACGCATTTGTGGATCTTTGTACACATTTACAAATACTTTTGCAACAATAATAGCTCCATTAAAGAGGAACTAAAGAGACCACAACGAGTAAAAGCAGACGCATGCAGAGGAGGAGTTATATTCATCAGCGGTCAAAGACATTACATCAGTTTGTGTTCATGTTCTACAGTCACGTACAGTGACTGTCTCAGCAACACACACACACACACACACACACACACACACACACACACACACACACAGTTAGTGAAGTAGTCATCAGACTGAGCAGGAAGCAGAACCATTTTTAGTCATTCTGCAGATGGAGCTTAGCCCCCTGTGAGAAAGGGATGGAAATACTCCTTACAGGAACAACTGATGCTAATACCAGACACTTAAGAAAGTAGTTGTTTCACTTGTATTCTCTGGTCAACACAGCACAGGTATGTGCTTGTCCAGACTCAGGGCTCAACTCAGTATGAATTGATTGTGGTTGCCGTAATCTTCCCTCACTATCTGCTCTGTCTCAAGGTCTTAAGGCTGATTTATACTTCTACATTGCCCCTACACAGCAGGGGTTGACACGAACCTGAGCACCACATACTTGTGGGTCAATGTGTCCGTGTCGTGCAACAATTCTCCGCAGAAACGTTTGATGGCAGTGTGGTCTCTCTGATAGCCGCTCACCTCGCTTCTGGCCTCGCTACGATCTCTGTTTACTTTTCCACAGCGATTCAGAGCGTGTTACATTAATCTACAGCTCATACATGTATCATGTATGGCCGATGAGTGGGGATCCCAGAAGTGCTGTAAATGTGGGAAATACAAGCCTCCGAACGTACCAATCACGGGAGCTATGCAGTCCTCTGGCGTAGGCTACGCCGTCGATTCGACTCCAGCTCGATCACACGCTGTCTCTGAAACGCTACCATTCATACTGACTCCGGCATCATGAGGAGGATGGGGCACAAGCCAAACTCATGGTCTGTAATTTAGTGTTTGTGAGAAATGCCCAGATGTATGAGTACACCATATATAAACCTGATCCAGAGCCACGCAGACTACTCTGGACCTGAGCTTGTTTAAGATGGACTGAGGGGAAAACGGTCCTGTGGTCTGATGAATCGAAATCTGACATTCTTTTGGAAATCATGGACGCTGTGTCCTCCACTCTAAAGAGGAGAGGTACCACCCGGCTTGTTATCAGCTCAGCATCCCTGATGGTATGTCAGTGTGTGAAACATAAGAGTCCATGGCATGGATACAACTGTGAAGGCTCCATTAATTCTGAACAATATATACAAGTTTCGGAGCAACATATGCTGCCATCCAGAAAATGCCTTTTTCAGAAAGACCTTACATTTTTCAGCAACACAATGCCAGACCACATTCTGCACGTATTACAACAGCATGGCTCTGTAGTAGAGGAGTCCAGGGGGTGAACTGGCCTCTCTATAAACAGTTTACACAGAGTCCAGACTCTGATGGAAGAAGGGAAACAGGAACACTGAAGGAAAGTTTCTGTAAAGTGTGTGTGTGTGTGTGTGTGTGTGTGTGTGTGTGTGTGTGAGTGTGTGTGTGTGTGTGTGTGTGTGTCTGCATGTTTCCCCTGTGGTCAGATTAAGTGTAAGAAAGGAAAGGTTCACTCTTTCAGAGTCTGTCACGGTGACGTCTCTGTGTTGCTCACGGCTCTGAGCTGCTGTTGTGTAACTTTGCCTGTTTAAACCAGGATTACGTTTGAAGGGGGCGAGGCCTCAAGTAGTGCGTCATGGGGACACTTTCTCTGCTCACAGCTGTTTTGAGGATCCCCTCAAGTCGGCCCTCAGCCAACACAGTGAAACACATCTGTGCGTGTATGTGTGTGTGTATATGTGTGTGTCAGATTAGGGAGTTCAGCCCAGTATTTCAGATTCCTCCCTGAAGCTCCAGCTGTGGGTGAAAATTTGGATTGAATCTCTGGATTTTGAATTTACTTTCTGAAAGGTTTCTGAATTTTCAGTGTCCAGCAGAAGAAAGTCCTCCTGGTTTATGATCGACTGACCTACAGTAGATGTTTGACTGAGCCTTCACTGGGTGGACTCTCTTTCAGAGTCCTGGTACTTATAACTGCTTGTTGCTGATCAGCTGAAACATTAAAGATTTGATAACTTTCTGAATCTCTACCAGTCTAACCAGGAGCCACTGTGACCCCTGACCCTGTGATCCACAACCTAGTGATCCCCGACCCAGTGATCCTCGACCCAGTGATTCCAGACCCTGTGATCCCTTAACTTATGATCCCCGACCATGTGATCCCTAACCCTGTTATCCCTGACCCTGTGATCCCTTACCCTGGGATCCCCAACCCAGTGATCCCTGACCCTGTGATCTCCGACCCTGTGATCCCCGACCCAGTGATCCCCGACCCAGTGATCCCAGACCCTGTGATCCCCGACCCAGTGATCCCCGACCATGTGATCCCTGACCCTGTTATCCCCGACCCTGTGATCCCTTACCCTGTGATCCCCAACCCAGTTATCCTTGACCCTGTGATCCCGGACCCTGTGATCCCTGACCTTGGGATTGCTATGACTGGACTCAATGATCCACGATTAATCCAGTGTCCCTCCGTCTGATACAGCTTCCTTGTCTGACTCCATGACTTGAGGAATCCACTGAGATGACCTGTGGTTTCAGTCGAGGTTGCATGACTTGTATTCTTCTCGTCAGCTTCCTGCTGTAAATCCTTGTCTCCTGTGGTTACTATGACGGTCAGAGAAAATCACCAGGGACAGGCTGTCCTCCAACTGTCCTCAGGACAACGTGCAAGCTGTGGTAAGACCAGAGAATCCCAGCCTGTGACATACCAACAAGAGTGACCGTGTGTGTGTGTGTGCGTGTGCGTGCGTGCGTGTGTGTGCATGCGTGCGTGTGCGTGTGTGTGTTTGGTGTGATTCACAAGGGGTTCCTCTCATTATCTCAGTCCATAAATCAAACACACATGTATGAGGTCTTAGCCAAGACTGACTCAACACACGCACACACACACACACGTGTGTGTGTTTTCCATCTCAGGAGAGCAGAGAGACAACCCTAACCTCCACCCGATCTCCACCCACAGACCCAGGTCCCTGTTTCAGACCTCCACAGACCCAGGTCCCTGTTTCAGGTCCTCGTATGCCCACACATCACGTGGTTGGTGACGGGGTTTCATGCCGAGCTTCCTGTCGAATAGATCTCTTCAGAGAGGGGGAATCGGTAAGACCTGTGAGGGGTTCTGATCTCAGAGTCAAACATCCTCAGATAAGAGATGACTCACAGATATCTCTTTGAGCGCTGCCCTCCTGTAACCTCAGAAACAGATCCCTTCAGAGCTCCAAATCTTCATTCCCTCAGTGATTACAGAGAGGACATATGATGAGACCCACAGCCCTCAGGGTCACAGATAAGGAAACTGATCGCAGACCAACAAAACCTGGTCTGAAGCAGCTGTGTGGGCAGGAAGCTTTATTTCAGGAGGGCCGATATTTATGAGAGGAAATATTACATACCTGTCTGCCCCCCCCGGTCTGCCTCCCACCACATGCCTGAACAGGTAAGGACAGTGTTCTATCAAAACACACGGTCAATAACATCATCTGAACATGTCATGTGTCCTCCATTAGCTGATGGAGGAAGATTACATTCATTCTGAGAGCTGCTGCACACGCTCAGCAGCCGACTGTGTGTGTGTGTGTGTCAGAGTGATGGCATATTTCCTTGCAGACTGTTGAATCAAAGACAGGGAGACACTGATGCTACTTCCTGTTTGAGGTGCACGGAACAGGAGCGAGGAAAGAGTGGGAGATTCCAGACACACACACACACACACTCAGTGAGATGTATCACCCGAACTCTCAGCAGTGACTCAGTCTGCTCATACACACGTCTCACACACACTTGTCAGTGAACGAGGCCTCGGTCATGTACACACACACACTGACTCAAACGCACACACACACACACACACACACACACACACGTTGTTGTCGTTGTTGTGGTTGTAGTTTTTGTGATTGTTGGAGTTGTTGTTCTTGATGTGGTTGTTGTTGTGGTTGTTGTTGTTGTAGTGATGTGGCGGTTGTGGTTGTAGTTGTGGCTGTAGTTGCTGTTGTTGTTGTTGTTGTTGTCCTGAGTGTCTCTGCTTGCTGCACTGAGGGGTATACTTCGAAGCAAGTTCAACATATTCCAGATATCTTTTCCTGAGGGGTATACTACGAAGCGAGTTCAGCATATCCTAGATATCTTCTCTTGATCCGGCTTCCCTGAACCTGACAAAGGAGATCGTGCTAATCTGTTACACGAAGCTGGTTATTAACATGTTGAGTCAATCCAGAATTACCCTGAGCGCGTTCACATGAAAAATTAAGAACATGATTCAAAGTGATAAGCACGCACAGTTTTATATTTAATGCAGTAAATCGATTTAATCTGAATAATCTGACTTCAGACTCTGTTTAAGTATGATGTCAGGAAAGATAATCAATAACTGTCATCAGCATTTTATATATAAACTCATTCAGGTAGACAAAGTGTCCTGCCCGTCTCCTCTCCACTGCAGGCTTGACTGCAGTTCCCCTCGCGATCAGCTCAGAGCTCCGTGATGGAGCGAGCCAATTGGTCAGTGGGCGGAGTTTTCTCCAAACTGATCTCTGATCCTGAGCATAACCTGTTCCGGAGCAGGTTAGGAGTTCAGCATGAGTAACCATGGTTATCTACCCTGGTAAGGAGTGAACCACCTTCTTAGTCCTGAAAATCCAGAGTTAACCCTGAAGTTACCTCGATAACCGCAAATCCGGCTTTGTAGTATACCCCTCTGATCCGGCTTCACTGAACCTAACAAAGGAGATCCCCCTAAACTGTCACACGAAGCTGGTTATCAACATGTTGAGTCAATCTAGAGTCACCCTGAGCGCGTTCACATGAACGGGGCGGAGAATGCAACTTATGACCAATCAGAGACACGGACAGTCTGCCGTCAGCACATCGACATTGTCTTATATTTCATCATTTAGTGCAGATAGATCTGACTATAATAACTCTGTTTATTCCCTGACAGTGATCTCTCTCTCTCTGATTTATTCTTGTGTCGTGTGTAACAGTTTTAGACGTAATATTTCAGCTGCAGCCCTGACGGTATCAAACTGAGCGCTGTGGTTATAGGACTAATAAAAAAGAGAACATGATTCAAAGTGATAAGCACGGTCAGTTTTATATTTAATACAGTAGGCCTACAACAAGTGACAGGAAAGATAATCAATAGCTGTCTTCAGTATTTCATATGTAAAATCATACAGGTAGACAAAGTGTCCTGCCCTTGCGATCAGCTCACAGAGCTCCTTGATCGAGCAAGCTGATTGGCCAGTGGGCGGAGTTTACTACAAACTGATCTCTGATCCTGCCCTGAAGCAGGTTAGGAGTTCAGCATGAGTAACCATGGTGATCTACCCAGGTAACAACCACCTTCATAGTACTGACAATCCAGAGTTAACCCTGAAGTTACCTCAATAACTAAAATCCGGCTTCGTGGTTTACCCTTCTGCTCTCCAGAGGGGAAAGTGTGATCAGGGTTAATGATAATATGATTGGGTTCGGTGCATGGCTCGAGGGCACCCCTCCATCCAACAGTCCAACTTCCAGACTTTGTACTTAGACTTGAACCTGTTCCTGATCTAGATCCCTCCACACTGAGGAACTGACACCTACATATTTCTTTGTGGGGTGTTAGTCCGGACAGATCTCCCACAGAGTCTCTGCAGAGTTCAGCTCAGATGATCACATTGACATCACACTCATAAAACCAGGTGGTGGAGAGGAGACTGACAGAGAGGAGGTGAAGAGGAGACTGCAGGTAGAAATGTAAACATTAGACACAGAGAGAGGAGGATTCAGAGGGAAACTTGATTTATCCTTTCTTTGCGAGCTTCCTCTCACTCCCCTCTGACTCACGTCAGACTGTTTCTTTATATTTCAAACATCCTCTTGATCAGGGATAAGACCTCTGACTCTACTCCTGCGTAACAATCTTACTCCTTACACAGAAACTCAACTGACTGCCAGAGGAAGAGTTTCCATGAGACCCTCTCCTCAGACAGACACTGACGATGAGGCTGATGATGATACATAGATTAAAACCACGTGGGAGTTCAGGTCTGAGAGTCCACTCTGCAGGACGGAGGGTTTACAGTTTCCACCAGCCTCTAGATTCAACAGATCACCTGCACACACCTGAGGCTCTGCACAGAGATCACCAGCTGTCTATGGATGAACATCTGTTTCATCAATCAACAGATTTCAACAACTTGTGGGATGGACTGTAGTTTCCTGACTCCTTGATGGGACCTTTCCTTCCTCCTCATCCTCAGCCTTGATCAGACCATCGTGAGGTAGATGTGGAGGTTCAGTGTCTCGTGCTCTCTCCTCCTCTCTGTCAGAGGTCACTTTAGTTCACTCAGTTATGAACTTGTTCTTGTGGCAGCTCTTTGACTCCACACAGTTTTCACTTTTGTTTCCATGGTTTAGCTCCGCCAACTCTTTTTATCTGGAGCAGCATTCCTGAGAGCTTTGGACTGACTGCTTTCGTGAATTCACTGCCAAACACACCCACACTGTGCTGCAGCATGGGTGTGTGTAGTCAGAGATGTGTGTGCATAACAGTCTAAACACACACACACACTCACACACCTGACACCTCAGAGTCTTCATCCATCACCATCAGCAGGTCAGTGTTTGGGTATGAAGTCATCGTCATCCTCCGACTCTTCAAAGAGCTGCTGACTATTGTTTCTGACTCTGAGGGGCCAGTAAGGCATGTTTCCGGGGGCCTCCCACCGATGAGGGCCCCTTTTCTTCTTGTACCCCCCTCCAGCCGCCCCCCCTTCCCATGGGAGCATTGTGTGTGTTTGGATCCTCACGTGCTCTCCTGCCTCCTGCTGAGCCTCCCTGCAGAGAGAGTCACACCGGGGAACTAATCAGAACTTAATTTGAAATGGACCTGAAGGCGGAGACTCTGAGATCCTCTGCAGGGATTACACAGGATTTAAAATCTCAGCTTTATTTTCTCAACATTTCTATTCTCCTCTCGCTGTCTCCGTGGAGTTGATAGACTTAAAAACACCAGATGACCTCTGAACTTGAGGCCTTCGGCATGTGTTTCCATGAAAGTGACAAAGACAATTCTTCCTGTCAGGTGCCTCAAAGGTGCTGTAAAACAGCATGGAGCACATATAGGGAGCATGGGGCATATAGAGGGAGCATGGAGCACATAGAGGGGTCATGGAGCACATAGAGGGAGCATGGAGCACATAGAGGCAGCATTGAGCATACAGAGGAGTATGGAGTATATAGAGGGAGCATGGAGCACATAGAGGGTGCATTGAGCATATAGAGGGGTATGGAGTATATAGAGGGAGCATGGAGCACATAGAGGGAGCATGGAGCATATAGAGGGGGCATGGAGTATATAGAAGGAGCATGGAGCACATAGAGAGTGCATGGAACACATAAAGGGAGCAAATAGAGGCAGCATGGAGCACATAGAGGCAGCATGGAGCTTAAAGAGGAAACATGGCGCACATAGAGTTGGCCCTGGTTTGACTCCCTGCCGCGAACATTTGCTGCATGTCCTTCACCACTCTACTCTCCACATTCCCTCTATATCTACAGCTTTCCTATCAATAAAGGCAAAAATGCCCAAAAATACATCTTTAAAAGAAAAAAAGCAAAAGAAGGGGCATGAAAGCACATAGAGGCAGCATGGAGCTTAAAGAGGAAACATGGCGCACATAGAGAAGGCATGGAGCACATAGAGGCAGCACGGAGCTTAAAGAGGAAACATGGCGCACATAGAGGAGGCATGGAGCACATAGAGGCAGCACGGAGCTTAAAGAGGAAGCATGGAGCATATAGAGGAAGCATGGATCACAAAGAGGGGGCATGGAGTATAGAGAGAGTGCATGGAGCAGATAGAGGGGACATGGAGCACATAGAGAGGGCATGGAACATATAGAGGGAACATTGAGCACATAGAGGGGGAATGGAACATATAGATGGAGCATGCAGCACATAGAGGGAGAATGGAGCACATAGAGTGGGAGAATGGAGCACATAGAGGGGGTAATGAGCACAAAGAGGGGGCATGGAGTATATAGACGTAGCAGGGGGTAAATAGAGAGTGCATGGAGCAGATAGAGGGGACATGGAGCACATAGAGAGGGCATGAAACATAGAGCGAGCATGTAGCACATAGAGGGGACAAGGAGCACATAGAGGGTGTGTGGAGCACATAGAGAGGGCATGGAACATATAGACGGAACATGGAGCACATAGAGAGTGCATGGAGCACATAGAGGGGGTATGGAAAATATAGATGGAGCATTGAAAATATAGAGGGGTTATGAAGCACATAGAGGGGGCATGGAGCTTAAAGATGGAGCATGGAGCACATAGAGCAGAAATTGAGTCTTTAGAGGGGGCATTGATCTTAAAGAGGGAACTTGGAGCACATAGAGGGGGAAATGGAGTCTGGAGGTAGCATGGAGCATAAAGAGGAGGCATGGAGTATATAGAGGGAGCATGTAGCACATTGAAGGGGCAATGTGCACATAGAGGGGCATGGAGTATATAGAGGGAGCATGGAGCACAAAGAGGGGGCAGGGAGTATATAGAGGGGGCATGGGGATAACAGAGCAGACTCTCGGATCATGGTCGATAGGTGAAAGGACTAGGAGCTGAGGGGTTACAGTAGACCTGAGTTGGCATGAGGCCATGTCCAGGACCAGATCTAGAGTGTTGCATTGTAAACTTTAGAAGCTTGTCCTGAGTTGCCCCTCGTGTTGTCCAGGATCAGGACACAGAGAGACTCTTCTAACGCTGCTGAGCTGTGTGATCCATCACACTGAGACGCGGCTCAGTCTCACTCCATTCGACTTCAGCAGGAAATTTAAGAACATTATCCCAGACTGAGGCTCATTTGATCTGAGACATGTTTGTAAGGTGACAGAGCTCCACTGAGGCTGCTAACTAACAAACACACACACACACACACACACACACACACCTACACACACACACACACACACACACACACACACACACACACACCTGAGGCTGTGATGAGGGCTGCTGAAGGTATTCCAGGCGCTTCAATTTCATGGCATTCCTCTGGTTCACCTGCAGCAGTTGACAATGAAGCTAATGTTCCTGTGAGGCAGAGATTAAGTCATGTGACCTCAGGTGGAGAGCTGTTTACATCAATAACTAACTTTTGAACGTATTAATCCAGTTCTGTAACTTCTCAAACCTGAGGTCATAAAACGTGAAACAGAACAGTGTGCTAGCTTTGTGACGTACTGCGCTGTATATGAAACAAGCGGCCATTAAAGTGGATTTATCAGAATACCACTGACGAATGAACTCAGACACCCCACCACACCCATACACAAACATACACACACACACACACACACATACACACCCACTCACACACACACACACACACACACACACACACACACTCTCTCTCTCTCACTCACTCACACACACTGGCAGACCTCACAGTATGAGCCTCCTCCATGATGTTTTAGACCCGGCTCACCTGTCAGGTCTCTGTGTGGGATCAGTGCTAAGACCGTTGTCTCTGTCCTGTTTCTGTCTCTCTCTCGGGATCTCAGCTCTGTGACATCAGAGCCGCCCGGGGACATCTGAATATGCTCATTGTGTGTTTGTGTAAGTGACCCAGCAGCATCATATCCTCTCCTCATCCTCCTGACACACCCTGTCACATGAAAGTGAGGCTCTGTGTCAGGCCGGTCCGTCCTGCAGCTCTGCATCTGTTCGGCCCGGCCACTCCAACAGACTGGGAGAGCCTCTGTCCCTCCAGAGCTGGCTACCACTCCAGTACTTTTCCACCTCATGGACGAGAGGAGTGAGAGAATGAGGCAGTAAGGGAGGAGGAGGAGGAGTTCTGCACTTGTTCAGTTTCAAACATGCTTGACTGTCTTCCTTTCCTTCCTCTTCTCCTTTTGTCCCTTGTGAAGGTGCAGACGGCTTCACATAAACACCTCAGAGCTGCTAACCTGGACTCTGCTTAGTCCTCAGCTCTCCTTTACAGCAAACAGTATCACACCCGCGTGCATGCATGCGTGCGTCTTCTCGGAGGGGGTGACCCTCCTGACTTGTCCCTGCTCCAAGTGTTTGGAGCTTTAAGGAGCGTTTACAGAGACTCAGATCTCACGCGTGGAAGCGTCAGAGAGTCAGCGTGTGAACAGACGAGTGTTTGTCTCAGTAATCCTCAGCCGGCTCCGTAATCCGAGGGACAACTGGTAAACATAAATCTGGAGCATCTTCCCAGTGGTTTGTTGGGCTGCACCCAAACAGAGTCATGAGGACAGCAGCACTGCAGCGTCTATTCAACAGTCCTCACAGATCTGCAGTCACAGCTGATCTATCAGAGACAGCATCAGACCAGGAGCTGCAGAGAGACCAAGGACAGACTCCGTGGAGACTGCGCTCCTCTCTGCAGACTCACCTCACCTTTCAGATGTGGAGGGGCCTCTGTCTGCAGCTTACCACCAAACCATGTGTTCTCTTTCAGGGCTGAAAGGAGTCCTGCAGAGACTGGCCCACCCAGTGTTTCTGTTTCTGGGTCATCTCTCTGCGACATTCTCAAAGAAAACCGGGTCAGTCCGGTATTTTCATGGAGAGTGAAAAAGGGCAGAAGAGCTTAAGACAGAAAGTGCAACACACTGGACTCTGATTCACAGAGAAGCAGTCTCAGTCCTGAGGCCAAGTGCTAAGGCCTGGTTGGAGTCCAAATCAAGTCCTCATTCCCTGACTACAGGTCCTGAGTCCTGAGTTTGTGTGACTCGTCAGGATGAACAGGCACCTGTCAGCTGATCCAAAAGGAGCACATTATCAGGACTTCATACTTAATATAAGAAAACAAAACAATAGTCCATCAATAAACAAGTCCTCCTCTCCTTAAGTCCAAATGTAGTCAAGACCAAGTCCTGAGTGCCCAGATCCAAGTAGAGTCATGAGTCCTAAAAATAAGGAAACACTTTAAAGGGTCAGACTTGCATCTGAGTCCTGAACTGGATGTGATACTCATTAAACACAGAGGTTAGAGTCCTGATACCATCCTCTAATTAAACCCAGACTCCATTAAAGCCTTGATACACGTGATCCCAGTGACCCTCTGCAGGATCTGGTTTTACACAAGGATATAACAAGGATCTGTCCTGCTAACCTGTGCCAGGTGTCAGCTGACTTCTTCTTAGAGTCTGACTCATTTCATCTGAGCTCTCTGCAGCCTCCGGTCCCTGTTTCAACCCCACGCAGACCAGGTGCTGGTTCCTGTCAGACCAGATGAGCTGAGACGTGGGTTTGAACACACAGCTGCTCCTCGTTAGTCTTCTTTTTTCTGTGATTTTATTTGATTGTTTTGTTTGTTGTGTTTATTTTGAATGTTCATATTCATAGTCACCTCTGACAACTTAGCGTACTTCCCTCTGTATTTTTAAAGACTCACTGTCTGTCTCTCAAAACCAGAACCAAACTAAGACCATGACTCAGGGACTGAGCTCCCAGTCTCCACCCTCTGGTCCTCACAGTGTTCAGCTCAGAGCGGTTTGGCAGGAGTCCTCCTCACCTGACAGCTGTGCAGCCTGACATCCTGTCAGAGGAGATATTAACTCTGACTGAACCCTGCTGCACACACCACCACAGAGCGCTGCTGCTGGACCCCGTTCCCTTGGTCTACAGAGCGGGGACTTATTCAAGTTCACAATGAGACAGTAGGTACAGGAAGAAAAACTCTGCACAGCTGCAGAGAGTGAACGACTGAATGGAGGACAGAGGACAGCGTGGGAACCCAGCTGAGAGCGGAGTGACACGGTGAGCACCAAAACCACAACCATGAAGAAAACCACATCAACAGCCAATTTGTTGTGTGTCTGTGCGTGTGTGTGAATCCTGCTTCAGGCAGGTCAGGGATCCTGGAATAGTGTGAGGGTGTTAACATACCCAGCTTCAGCGTCCTATCTGAGACTGCAGGATAAGTGTGGATAGAGAGACCGCTGATGGAGGACTGTCTGCTGAAGGGATGGCTCATTAAATCATCATTGAAGGCTCTCAGGATCACGCTGAGCTGCAGGTGTCTCACCTGTCAGGGTTAAACGGTCTCAGCAGATCTTTGAAGATAGCTTAGTGGAGAGCAGCAGACGAGTGTGTGTGTGTGTGTGTGTGTGTGTGTGTGTGTGTGTGTGTGTGTGTGTGTGTGTGTGTTTGGCGCGCCTGCTTTCTGTTTACAAGCCAAGCATCTCTCACAGCTGCAATATGATGTGAAATCACTCCAGTATTATTGTGTGATATTATTATTATTATTTTTATTTTTTATTTTTTTTATTTTTTTTATTTTTTTAAATTATGTTGTTATTCTTATTTATATTCTTATTATATTGTCTTTATAATAATTATTATTTTATTGTTATTATTATTATGTTTTTAGTATTATTATTATTTTATTATTATTATATTATGTTATAATATTACTTTATTATTATTATTATTATTATTATTATTATTATGTTAGTTCATTATTATTATTAGTAGTAGTAGTAGTAGTAGTAGTAGTAGTAGTAGTATTAGTAGTAGTATGTTATAATAATATATTATTATTATTCAATGATGTTGTTTTGGGGTGTAATGCTTACGTACAAAGGTGTTTGAATGTTTCTGCTTCCTTCACAGTCTGTGATATCTTGTAAACATGGCTCAGTGACCTCTGCAGGGTCATGTTTAAGTCCTGTCCCGTTTCCTGTGCCTCTTTTAGTTAACATGATTCAGAGTTTATTAAGGAGGCCTTGAACTTCATGACAAACAGCGATCAAAGCCTCTCTGTATTTGATGTATTCACTGTTTTCTCTCTGTCTCTCACACACTGCTCTCCACTGACTGACGTGAACTCTGGTCCGGATCAACGAGCATTCACTCTCATTGTTTTGACTTTTCTGTGTCAGCACAACCAGATCCAGACTTCTGCCGACTCTTTAATGATCTGGGTCTAGAAAACAGTAAGTAGATCCACCCTGCATACGCTGAAAACCCAGTAGTGGCGTGCACCAAAAATTGTTCAGGTTCACAAAACTGTGCATACGCACTCACACACACAATGTTCCCTTTGTAAATCACAATCTTCCTGAGAATATGTGCACATAGATCATTTTTATATTGTGCCCTACATTCAGCAAAAGATGATCAATGCACAGCACCTCATGAACCAAACTGCTTACAAATGACAGATCAGGTTCCCATGGTGAGTCCTAAGAGGAAGTGAGTCCTCCTGTTAAACCTCTGATGTTTGAAGGATGGAGCTGTTAAAACTGATCATGTGACATGTCTGTGATAATCAATACATTTGGAGTTTTAATGTTCAGACACGTTAACTCGTTATATTTCAATCTGCATCAGTTTGTGTTTTGTGGTGTGATCTGTTGTCACTCTGTTCCCATGTGGCGTTCCGCCTGGTACACAGATTTTCCCAGATTAAACGTCAGCCAATCACACTCGATACAGACCGGTAAATAACAATGAGGACTTTAAGATGCTGGGAAATTTAACTTAACATATAAAACTTCAGCCAAGACGAGGGAACCAATCAAAACCCAGACCACATGACGGGTCATGTGGTCATGTGGTCATGTGGTCTGTGGACAGGTCGGGGTTTGGATCTCAGTGTCCAGGATGTCTGTGGACATGCAGGGTTTGTGTTTCAGCTCTTGTTTCCTGATGTCCTCTTCCTCTCTGTGAGATGTTCAATCAGGTCCAGATGCTTGTAATTCAGATTTCTGAGGTGGTCTGTGACGAGCTGAGGTTATGTCTGCAGGCGATCGCTCTTCTGTCCCTGGTTTGAGTTAAAACCTCTGAATCTTAAATCAGTGCAGAGAACAGAAATACAGACGCAGATGTTTAGATGAAGGGGATCATTTAATTTGAGATCAATAAAACTGTCAGAGACACCCGACACAAATTGATGAGGACGGTGGTGATGACAGGAAGAGTTGAGCTGGACTCTGTTTAGAAAACAGGAGGGAATATTTATAAGTAACAAAGATGTACCTAGAGAGATGCAGAAACATGTTCATGCACCCTCAGGCCAAGGTGCCTGACCAAAACATGCACCATCAGGCTAAGGTGCCTAACCAAACCCTGCACCCTCAGACCAAGGTGCCTAACCAAACCCTGCACCCTCAGGCCAAGGTGCCTAGCATCTGGGTAATTAATTGGAAGTCATGTTTTCTGCCAGGACAAAGCAGAGGTCGAGAAAAACGGAGAGTAAGTGAAGAGAGTGAGAGTGGCTCATGAAAACTAAGAAGTGAAACAAAGAAGTGAGATGTTGTTCTCTGTTTCTCTGCAGCTAGCCTCCTGAGAAACACCAGACCATGTGACCACACAAACACGCAGGAGGCTGCAGAGCAGATGAAGAGTGTCTGAGGAGGAGCTTCCTGTTAATGTCTTATGCTGGTTTGTGGTCAGTGACTCTTTCAGTACCAACACTGTGCAGGCTGGAGACAAAAGACAAGAACTTTAATGAAACGGGTATTAATGGTGATGGTCTCAGCAGAAGGACTCCCCATTACTAAATCTCATCTTTGATTAATGTCTTTAACCATTACGTCTCTCCTCCATGACACAAGAGCGACTCCTTCCTCCTCCGTGACGTATTTTACGATAACATTTCATTATTGTAGTCAGTCAGTGTTCTGTGAGTCATTATTCCCAGTTTACGATCCGTTAAATGGAACCAGTGTTTCTGTCTACACTGAGTGTTTCATGAAATGGACGAAAGCCAAGAGAGTTTACGGAGCTGTTATCACGTCTGAGCATTTACAGCTCAGAGACTCAGAGACTCCTCGCTCAGCAGAGAGGAGAGATTTACACTTTCAGGAAAAAAACTACGTTTCAACAAACTTTAATTTTATTGATCAACACGAAGTAGATCCTGACTCCTTCAGCCCAGCCCGAGTCCAGTTCTGGCTTCAGTGAGTCCGGTCCTGGTCTCAGTGAGTCTGGTCCTGTTGGTTTATATTGGTAAGAGCCCCGAGTGTGTCCGCTGGCCTTTGACCCGTGAGGCCGCTGTGAGGTATGGGCCCCAGCAGCAGCTCTTGTTCCAGGCGGGTGTTTCTGCACAGCTGTGTCTCAGAGAGAAGATCACATCTGTTTGTGTGTGTGTGTGTGTGTGTGTGTGTGTGTGTGTGTGTGTGTGTGTGTGTGTGTGTGTGTGTGTGTGTGTGTGTGTGTGTGTGTGTGTGCGTGCGTGTGTGCGTGTGTGTGTGTGTGTGTGCTCTCTTTGATGTCTGTGCTGCCGTGCTGTGCAGGCAGAAGGCACACATGGCACACTGATGCTGGGCGGACCCTCTCTCTCTTTGTTTTTGTCTATAGATCTGTGGCTTTCTCTCTCTCTCTCTCTCTCTCTCTCTCTCTCTCTCTCTCTCTCTCTCTCTCTCTCTCTCTCTCTGGGTGAAGGCTGTCTCTCAGGCTGTGACAGAGGTGAACATACCTTGCTGCATCTCTGCTGCATCTCTGCTGCATCTCTGCTGCTTCTCTTCCCCTCTCTCATTCTCGCTTTCTCTCTCTCTCTCTCTCTCTCTCTCTCTCTCTCTCTCTCTCTCTCTCTCTCTCTCTCTCTCTCTCTCTCTCTCTCTCTCTCTCTCTCCTCTCTCTCTCTCTCTCTCTCTCTCTGACCCTGTGCTGAGACGGTCAGCTGATGTCTTTACTTTATAACTGACCAAACAAACAAAGCTGCTCCTCTGATTTGACTTCATTATTATCAACCTCATAAAGGGTTGTGTCAGCTAACATCACTTTGTCAGAATCATCATCAGTCTGTCACAGAGCATATTACACTCATGATGTAAAGCTCTGAAGCTCTGAGCAGTCTGCTCTTGTTTTGAGTCTGATTATGAGATGAGCTGTCAGCCTCTCTTTCCGGAGCTGTGAGCTCTCATCTTGGATCCAGAGGTGAACAAAGGCCAAGTGGGATGTGTAACTCCTGCATCGGGTTCTAGGTCTTCTGCAGGATGGATGTTCCCACATGAACCTCCAAATGAAGACTCCAAGACAGCATCCTCAACAGAAACATGGTCGTTCTATTTAAACCACTTCACCTGCCAACTGCTTCACCACCTCCACCCAGATTTGATCCAAACTGATTATTTGAATCTGATCAATAAATTTGATCGACTGAGCCAAACACAACCCTACAACGCCATGAGAAAAACCAAGAATGAGTCTCACTCAGAGGGGAACTGAACTCCCACTTTATCCTCTGCTGTCAGAATGTGGGGTCCTCCTCTAACCACACACACACACCCACACACACACACACACACACACACACACACACCGCTGGAGATCAAACCTTCACAGCTGGTCGGCCAACATATGGAGAGAGAGGGCTGTTTCTGTATCAGCTGGAACGACCTCACACTGGAGATTTATACAGCTTTGATGTGGACTTTCACACACACACACACACACACACACAGAGAGAGAGAGTTTAGTCGTTGTTACGTTTCAGTTCATAATCTGACGTACCTTTAGATCAACACATGACCTCATAACTCTGCATCCTGATCAAAGATCACAATAAAAGATCTGCGTGCATCGACTTCAACAACAAAGAGACGTCTTTACCACTGAGGGTCATAATGTAGTCTAAATCCTGAAAAACACTACCCACTTCATCCAGAGGGGGCGCCAGAATCAACACAACATGTGAGTTCACTACAGAGGGTTCAGACTGCTTCAGGACACGAGAGGAGTTTCTTCAGGAGGAGAGTCCTGTTTTTCAGGAGTGTGGATTTCATTTCAGTAAAACACAACGTTCGCACAGTTCAGTGTTTCTCCTGACGCCCCCTGCTAGCTCTTTACAGCACCCTCTACAAGTAATGTGGTCAAACTACAGAGGCTCTAATTTAGTCCTGTGTGTGTGAGCCAGTTGAGGATGACACACACTCACACTCACACTCACCCACACACACACACACACACACACACACACACACACACACACACATCCACACTGATTTACTGTCACTTCTACAGTCTCTCTGACTGGTTGAGCTGACACCGAGGAGCAGTAAGATTTGTGAAGCTCGGGTGTCACAGAGTTAACCGCGGTCTAATTGGCGTCTTTAGTGGAAGTTTACAGCCGTGGTAAAACAGAAGAGCTGATCGTTGCAGACCAGACGAGCCAGAGGAGGACAGATGAGAACTTCCTGCCTTCTTAATAAGCATCTGTTTTATCCTTTGCTGAAAACCTAATTTATTGTCACAGCCAGCAGAAACACTGCGTCATGGGGCATGTGTCAGATAGTCTGATTCTCCTTTAGCCTTACACACTAACACAACGTGACACATGTGATCCGTCATGTCGTCGGGAATCAAACGTCAGACCCTGGCTCTGGTCCTCCCTGACCTTTGTGTGTGTTTGCGTCCAGACGGGCGGTGACAGTGTGGCAGCGTGCTGAGGAACAGGAAGAGGATGTGTCCCAGCTGAGAGAGCAGAAACACATAAAAATATGTCCTTCATCCACACAGTGACACACGGAGCAGAGCAAAAATCTGGATCTCAGTCCAGGGCCGGTTCTTGGGTATGTTGGGGCCCTAGGCAAAGATCCTCAGGTGCCCCTCTGCAGCGCTGAACATGCTACGCTCTGCTAGCTAAAACCACTGATGTTATAGATCTGTCACAGCAGCACACCTAAAGACCTACAACCTGCACACCTTTCAAAGTAATGAAGGTGTGTTTGTGTGTGTGTGTGTGTGTGTGTGTGTGTGTGTGTGTGTGTGTGTGTGTGTGTGTGTGTGTGTGTGTGTGTGTGTGTGTGTGTGTGTGTGTGTGTGTGCTCAGAGGAGCTCACTAAGGTCAGCAGAGACAGGAGACACAGCAGGCTTCAGACTTCAGCTGCAAACAGACAAACCTGGATCCTTGCTGCACGTTGGTGCAGAGATGAAGACGTGTTTAGAAGTTCTGTAGAGCAGAGCTGCCTCAGAAGAGAAATCCTCAATTTGACTTTCTATGCTTTGTTTACTTTCACAGAGCTCTCTCTCTCTCTTTCTCTTTCTCTTTCTCTTTCTCTTTCTCTTTCTCTTTCTCTCTGTGTCCGTCAATCAATGCTGCTCGCTCCTGCTCTCTGTCATCCTCTATGGATGAAGCTCTGAGTCACAGGCAGGAGGACGGGGGGAGCTGAAGAAACATCAAAAACAGAGAGGTGGAAAGGATCTGTAGACCTGCAGTCTGTCCTCTGTCTCACTCTCCTCTGTCTCTCTGCTCTGTGTTTCCTGTCTCACTTTCCCCTGTCTCCCTCTCGTCTGTCTCTCTGCTTTCTGTCTCGGTCTCATGTCTCACTCTCCTGACTCACTCTCCTCTGTCTCACTCTCCTCTGTCTCACTCTCCTTCTCTCTGAGCTCTGTCTCACTCTTCTCTATCTCTCACCCCTCTGTCTATCTCTCCTCTGTCTCACTCTCCTGTCTCACTCTCCTCTGTCTATCTCTCCTCTGTCTCACTCTCCTGTCTCACTCTTCTTCTCTCTGAGCTCTGTCTATCTCTCCTCTGTCTCACTCTCCTCTGTCTCACTCTCCTGTCTCACTCTTCTTCTCTCTGAGCTCTGTCTATCTCTCCTCTGTCTCACTCTCCTCTGTCTCACTCTCCTGTCTCACTCTTCTTCTCTCTGAGCTCTGTCTATCTCTCCTCTGTCTCACTATCCTCTGTCTCACTCTCATCTGTCTCACTCTCCTGTCTCTCTGATCTCTGTCTCACTCTCCTGTCTCTCTTTCTCTCTGTCTCACTCTCCTCAGTCTCACTGCCCTCTCAGTCACAAATCAGTGGTCTGATTCTTAGTGACCTGTTGCTGCTGTGATTTCCTTGAGTGCAGAGCGCCCCCTAGTGAAGATGACAGTCACTGACAGGATGCAGGTCAGCATCTTCCGTCCTGAGCTGAGTTACAGAGACAGAGAGAGAGCTGGGGTCTTATGATGAAGGCTGTGAAGCAGGGCGTGATGTATGACCTTCATCCAAACATCCCCTCGGTGAAGGGGGTGATCTTCACCGCTCAGCTCCCCCTCATCCACACAGAGAGAGGAGCTGCACAGAGCTCTAAAGGAGAGCTGTGACATGTGATCGGATTGTTCCTGTCATCACTTTGGCTGCTGAAAGTTAATGTTGTTTTGAGGCTTTGACCAATTCGAATCCAGTATTTAACCCAGCTGGGTGATAACTGGAGTTAGAAGCTGAGCTTCAGTTAGCTTAGTACACAAACAGCCTGTAAACATGTCCCTCTGAGGGACTCTTACTCTGAGACTGAGAGGACGTTTCAGAGTCCAGCTCTGTTTTCGATCAACATGTACTGGAGGAGGAGCAGAGGAAGTCTCGATGCTGTGCATGTTTTTGGTTAACCAGCTGATTAAACTGCAAACAAATTAAACGTCTTTGGCCAAAGACCCACAAGTTTCTTCATCACGTTTCCACAGGGTTTCACTCAGACATCCACACAGAGAGCTCCACACTGTTGGAGAGTAGAATTACACTCCCCCCCAGAGGACGCCGGGAAAGGGGAGGAAACCATGACAGTGCAGATTCTGAGAGACAATCTCAGAGCTGTTTGAGTCTCTCAGAAGGACGTCTGAAGACATAAAGCTGCCACGAAGCAGGCGTTTCCTCCATTTACACATGGGACAGATAACCAGTGCTGTAAACTTCAATAGGAAATTCACCTAGCTCCACCCCTCATTTTAATATATCAGAGGGCTGAGGGGAGCAGAGGGGGCCACTGTTACTGCCAGGGAAAACAAATTGAAAAAAGCTGCAGCATCTGGTGGTGATTCTCTCAGCGGACCTGCATGTTTTCCCAGGGTTACACCAGCACAGAGAGCTTCATCCAGCCCTGCACATATATGTTACACACACACACACACACTGGGTACACAACACACACGGTATATAAGCACACAGGGATAACGATAGCTGAAGGCCATCCTCACAACAGCACATACATCAGCAAATACATTCGAACAGGCCAGAAGATCCAGCTTCACCTTCAGAGTTTAAACTCTCAGTGATGAAACTGAAAAAAACACTCATACTTAATGACGTGATGAACACAAACTTTATTTACTTCAAACACAAACAATGACTTAAACAACAGTCCTCAAACTTCAGCTGGGACTTCTTATCAACTGAGTGTCTTGTTGATGCAATTGAATGCATCCTGGCTGAACATAACCTGTTTATAGATTTGACATACAAATATAATCTGGATTATAATCTGAGAGGTGTTCTGATCTCTGTAGCCTGAGTAGTATCGACCGATCAGGTGTCAGCAGGAAAAACAGTCTGTATTGAGAGCAACAGCAGGAGGAGCACAATTCAGGACACGTCAGCATGTGACTAAAGGAGTTGGGATCAAATCCACTTTTTTGTTTGTTTGTTTATTAAAAAAACATGAATTACACATGGACAGGACAACATCAGCCAAAAGATAAATAGCAATACTCTGTCTGGGCTGGGTCTGAAATGAGCCTGAGCTGGGACCCGGAGCTGGGTCTGAGCTGGGACCCGTGGCTGCAGTGTTAGAGATGTGTCCATGACGCTGCTTGGGGTTTAGAGGTTCTCTGAGTCGTTCTGTGGATTATTGTGAAACTTCTACATTTCCTTCATGAAGAACAGGTTTGGACCTGAAACTGGTCCCGGAGGGATTCCACAGTCAGCCCTCATCAACTTTAACTCCAGCACACTGCACAATCTGCTGTCTGTTAACCGAAACCCTCCCTGAGTGTCCGAGCGGTTTATAATGCAGCTCAGCTGAGTTCGAATAACTCCATGAAAACACATGTTGGCGAAGAGAGTCTGACCACACCCCGACATGGGAGGGACGGTGGTTTGAGGAATCATGGGCCTGCGGTCTCCAGCTGACCTCTCAGTTTCCTGACTCGCAAAGCTTTGCAGGACACTTTGGATCCTGTTTTACAAACTTAAACTTCTTTGAGTTTTAAATTGTTTATGGTGTGCTGAATTTCATCACCATGCTTTAAGAGGAGACCTTCTTATTAACCTCACATTCCACCTGCTCCTTATCAGGTATAGGGAATGACCTCAGTCTGTCGGTCTGTCAGTCCATCAGTCTGTCAGTCCATCAATATGTTAGTCCATAAGTCTGTCAGTCCATCAGTCTGTCGGTCTGTCAGTCCATCAATCTGTCAGTCCGTTAGTCCATAAGTCTGTCAGTCCATCAGTCTGTTGGTCTGTCAGTCCATCAATCTGTCAGTCCGTCAGTCCATAAGTTTGTCAGTCCATCAATATATCAGTCTGTCAGTCCATTAGTCTGTCAGTCCATCAATATGTCAGTCCATCAGTCTGTTAGTCCATCAGTCTGTCAGTCCATCAATATGTCAGTCCATCAGTCTGTCAGTCCATCAGTCTGTCAGTCTGTCAGTCCGTCAATCTGTCAGTCCATAAGTCTGTCAGTCCATCAGTCTGTCAGTCCATCACTCAGTCAGTCTGTCAGTCTGTCAGTCCATCAGTCCATCAGTCTGTCAGTCTGTCAGTCCATCAATATATCAGTCTGTCAGTCCATCAGTCTGTCAGTCCATCAATATATCAGTCTGTCAGTCCATCAATATATCAGTCTGTCAGTCCATCAGTCTGTCAGTCCATCAGTCTGTCAGTCCATCAATATGTCAGTCCATCAGTCTGTCAGTCCATCAGTCTGTCAGTCCGTCAATCTGTCAGTCCATAAATCTGTCAGTCCATCAGTCTGTCAGTCCATCACTCAGTCAGTCTGTCAGTCTGTCAGTCTGTCAGTCTGTCAGTTTGTCAATCCGTCAGTCTGGCAGTCCGTCAGTCCGTCAGTCCATCAGTCTGTCAGTCCGTCAGTCTGTCAGTCTGTCAGTCTGTCAGTCTGTCAGTCCGTCAGTCCGTCAGTTTACAGTCCTTCAGACTGTCAGTCAGTTGGTTAGTCCGTCAGTCAGTCCGTCCGTCAGTCTGTCAGTCAGTCCGTCAGTCCATCAGTCCGTCTGCAGGTAGGATGTATAGACAGGGAGACAGCCGTGTTACGTTGTGCGGCGATGCTTTAATGAAGTCGGATGAAAAAAGTTCTTTGAGTGAAAGAGAATCTGATCACGAGAGTATCAGACGTTTATCAGTGGACCATCTTTACTCGGGGTCTACACTTATGAAGTCAATATTTGTTCACAACAGCAGACAGTGCCACATGTCTGTAAAGTGAGTGTAATCCTGATGACCGAGGCCAGACGTAGCTCACAACCTCAGCAGCAGGATGAAAGATGGGGAGACACGCTGATCGCTGAGTTATTCATAGACAGAGGCGGAGTCATGATGCTGGTTTTAAGATAATGCTTATTGATACAGTGGAAACGTCAAACACTGAGCTGAAATGTGGAGGCACAGAGAGAGACTTCTGAAGATGGAGAGACCGAAAAGAGCATCTGATTTATTGATTGATTTAAAGGCACCAAAAACTTTTTTTTTTTCCTTTTTTCTTCAGTTTGATTCGTTATAATTTTATATGTCCTCATAGAAACAAGCTTTAGTCTTCAGTTTCTTTCTTTCTTAGGGTCTTAAAGGGGGGGGTCACCTCAAGTCAGGATCATCTTATCACAGGTAGATTCACTGCTACATAAAGAGTTGACTGAAAGAACAGGCAGAGGGGAAGAGAGTTCAGGAAAGTGTTGGTGAAAGCAAACAAAGAGCTGATCCCGACAGGAAGCTGCTCTGATTTCATTCACGTCTGCAGTTCCTCTGATGCTGCCTGCATACAATTACCATTAATGTGGCTGCAGCTCTGCAACTGTGTGTGTGTGTGTGTGTGTGTGTGTGTGTGTGTGTGTGTGTGTGTGTGTGTGTGTGTGTGTGTGTGTGTGTGTCTGAACTTGTAATGCGCATATTAAACACTGAGGGTGGAAACGGGTAAAGTGGGGTGACACAGAGGGGAGGGGGTCTAATAGAGGGAGAAAGAGACTGAGCTGAGGCGCTGCCAGTCTGCACGTAGGCCACCAAACGGGGGGGGGGGGTCAGGCTGGCAGAGCTGTGATGGGGTGAAGTCTCACGTCGCCTGTTGGCACGCAGCGATCTGAGCGGATCACGTCACAGGGCGGCATGAATGCTCTTTGTGGGACGTGATGAATGTAATGATTCATGTCGATTGGAGCTACATTTGAGCTGATTAGAGCGGGGAGGGCGATGACGATGAGAGGTCCTCTCTGGTCAGGGAAGGTGATGTGGTTTACACTGTGAGACTCAGCAGGTTGATCCTGACAGAGTCCTGCTGTACGACTGATCTCAGACCAGCTGCTCTCTGTAGTCACAGAGGACTGCGTCGCACACAGTAGGTTCATACATACGAACATACACAAACCGGGTCAGTAATAGACAGATTGACACTGACACAACACTCACTCATTCATGTTCATTCGTTCAGCCCTTTAACCTTCTGTCCTGTCTCTGTATCTGAGTTTCAGCTGTCCGTCACTCCTTCTCACATCCTGTCAAACACCAACCTGGTGGCTGTGGTGACCTGCAACAGAGTACAGACAAAGTCAACTTCCTTATTCTAGCCCTGAACAAAAGTGTGTCCGTGTGCTCACACACACACACACACACACACACACACACACACACACAGATAGAGAGGTTTGTGAGCGCACCGCATCGGGCGAGGACATTGAAGTATGCTGTATAGGTGACACCATCATTCATTAATGCATATAAAATATGTAATATATGGTTGATATGTATGTGATGAATATAATATGTAATGAATATGGTGTGTGATTAATGTATATATGGTGAGTGTAGTGTGTTGTGAATATATATAATGTATTGTATGAATTTATGTGCTTTGGCAATAACATCTCGTTGTTCATGCCAATAAAGCAAATTTGAATTGAAAATTGAAAAAATTGAATTGAAAATTGACAGAAAAGTGTGCCCAAGAGAGCTCAGGGTTAAAAACAGAAGAAACTCTTTTCTCCACTATGATCAGCATCACGTAAAATTTTAGAGCCCTACTTCTCTACATTATATATGAGTACAGCAGACAGACTACATCACCCTGGAGACACAGCAGCTCTCAATGATCAGAGCTGCTGATCTCTGTGCACCTCTGAACACCTGAACCAACAACAGGTAGCTCACTGAGTGTTAGCATGAACACAGCCTAAAGAAAGGGAGCTTTAAATCTGCTTACACGTCACTGATGGCAGCTCCTGATACAGGCTTACCTTAAATGATCCCGATAAAACTCATCATCATCAGCAGACTGCCGTCACTCTCAGCATCCTCTCTGGACTAACGTCAGCAGTCTCCAGGGTCAGACTTGTGTCCCTGACGTTGTTGTGGATCAGACTATGAGTGTGTGAAGGGATCACATCATACAGGGCAGGTAGAGTCTGCAGGGGATACTGGTCCAGATATGAGCTGCTGAGATCCTCCGTCTCGACCTGGAGGAAGGCAGTCATCAGGTGCTGAACATTCACTGAGTTTGTCATTCACTGCGTCAGCTTTGTCTCTGATCAACTCTCTGCAGTTATCAGATACCTGACGAATCAGCAATCGCTCTGTTGGTGCTAATGTTAGCTGCTAATGCTAGCTGCTGCCGCTTCGCATTTCTTCAACACATCTGTGCAGATTTGAAGGCTTTTCAGGAGATTTGTAGAATTCTTTAAACTTGAAGTCTATTTCCTTGCAGGACTAGGCGCATTTGCGACTATATACAACTGATGCACATGAGGGGGCCTGTGATTGGATGACAGGCGGTGTGATTGGCACATGATTCGCCACTGCCGTTTTATCTGATCTAGGATCTGTAGAGTGCAGTCTGCTGTATTTACAAGAGTTAATAGTCAATATACGGGAGAATTGAGGTCCCGTATGAAACAAACCAATATAGCCCAATATACAGGATGTCCCGGCTAATACGGGACAGTTGGCAACCCTAGTTGCAGCTGCGTTTGTTCTTCCTCTGTGAGTAATGATGGATCGCACACTGCCCCCTGCTGTCTCAGAATTTGTAGGCTCACTCACTGTAACATTACATTTGTCTCATTGTCACTGCTATACAGCCTATCAGAGCTCAGCCCATAGATCACATGTCACTTCCTCTTCCTCTTTTGATCGCGGCGTGGAAGTTTAGCGTCTCTCACTGCGTTCAGTTTTCTGCTCTGCCATCTGCTTTCTTAGTATTAAACTCCAGCCTCTGAACAGCTTAACACTCATGATGGCGAGCTGAACCACTCCATAGGCGATAAACCCTGAACTCCGTCCCGTCCTTAACCGACAAACTGAACTAAAACACAACTTCCCCCTCTCTTCTAACTCAGAGCAATGACCTTTGCACCAACGGTGAGGAAAAACTTCTTTTCACAGGCAGACACTACCTGGATAGACACATCCACCTCTTTGAAACGGCTTAGGGTTTAGAATCAAGAGATGTACTGCTCATCAGGCCACACCCGGCAGGCCGGCCAGACCCAACATTCACACACTCCCCTCATTATGGCAGCCACCGTGGCATTCAAACAAACACACTCACATTGTTCCTGCTGCTCCCAGTGAAATGTCAGGGCTTCTCCGTTCATGTGACAGACATTCCTCCAGATCCATTCTCAGTCCCTCAGTCGCTGGCTCTGTTTGTGCAGCTACGTGTTTCATTTGAATATCAAAGAGTTTCGGACAATCTCAGCCCACATCTCTGCGCCTGACAAATAGAGAGATGAGCCTGAAGCAACAAAGAACGCGCTGTCAGAGAGGAGGACCAGTTCAGGTTCCTCATGTTCACAAAAGAGCTGAAGTCTCTCTGTCATCTTACAAACCTGCTAGAGATTTCTGTTACTGTCACTGAGAGCATCACACTGAAAGCAACAGACTGACAGCAACAGACTGACTGTAACAGACGGACAGCAACAGACTGACAGCAACAGACTGACTGTAACAGACGGACAGCAACAGACTGACAGCAACAGACTGACTGTAACAGACGGACAGCAACAGACTGACAGCAACAGACTGACAGCAACAGACTGACAGCAACAGACGGACAGCAACAGACTGACAACAACAGACTGACTGTAACAGACTGACAGCAACAGACAGACAGCAACAGACCGACTGTAACAGACGGACAGCAACATACTGACAGCAACAGACTGACAGCAACAGACTGACAGCAACAGACGGACAGCAACAGACTGACAACAACAGACTGACTGTAACAGACTGACAGCAACAGACTGACAGCAACAGACCGACTGTAACAGACGGACAGCAACATACTGACAGCAACATACTGACAGCAACAGACCGACAGCAACATACTGACAGCAACAGACTGACAGCAACAGACTGACAGCAACAGACTGACTGCAACAGAGTAACAGACAGACAGTAACAGACTGCGTTCTCATGCTGCTGGTGTAGTTCTGTGCTTCATGTTTTGGGCTGTGAGCTGTTTACTCTGCAACCTGATATCTGCCACAGTTAAAGAAACAAAGTGAGCAGCCAAACAAGATCAGAACAGAACATTAAATCTAAGATCAGTGAGGCGTTGAAGCTTTCAGTGAGCACATTAAGAGCTGGATCCCTGACAGCCTGTTTGAGGAAATGAAGGAGGACGGTCCAAAAAGCCTTTCCACCAGATCACCAGTCACACTCAATGAGACCGGGACTGGAGCAAATCAAAGCTGGACTGTGGTGGGACGATTTGTTTGATGAGACATGTTGGAACTGCATGAGAACCCGTTTCACTGTCTGTGGCTGCGAGGCGTCAGAGATGAGGACTGAATCTCCTCCTGAACCACACCAAGGATTGACTTTGTAGAACAACAGAATGAAGAGAATAGAGCTGAGAGCAGGGGTCAGACTGTGCTCCGTTCATTCATCTGTTCTCGATCAGGGCTGGTCTGAACGCGAGAAGACAGGTTCAAATGTGCAAACACAACAGCAGAGCCTCATGCAGCTCATACATATAGATCCAGCTCCAAGAAGGGCCAGATGTTAAAGTCAGACATGCAGACTATTCATGAAGTGACAGTAAACTCTGCAGACTTTAAAATGTGGACCTGAACTTCTTAAACTCAGAGATGGTGCTCAGAGTTCAGAGGATCTGAGTCTGAGCTGTTTCAGTGAGGAGACACCTCCTTGTGTTCAGCTGTCCCAAAACCTGCCTGAGCCAAACTAAAGAAGAAGACCATAACGAGCAAGAGGTTTAAAACATGGAGAGAGTTGAAGGGGACCACACCTACCCACTATACAGTCTACCTGAAGAAGGACACATTACGAGATGAGGGAGCGGACTCCTCCTGACAAAATCCGTATTCTCTGATGGTCCTTGTTACCTGGTCAGGTGGTCCTGAGGTGTGAGTTAGGATGTTAGGCAGGATTCTCCTGATCTGCTCTGAAGACGATCACAGTGCTCTGATTTAAAATCTTAAATTCAACGTGTTCAAATGATGATGAATGAATGATCAGACAACCATGAGGATGATAGTGATGATGATGAAGATGATGAAGATGATGATGATGACAATGATGACGATGATGAAGATGATGTTGATGTTAATGATGAAAATGATGATGATAATGTTTGGTTGGGGTACCAGCTGGCTCACGGTGCTCATGTTCCTACACTGAGAACCAATGATCCAGAACACCATGTGATTATTACGAACGCTCATATGATCGATTCAAGGTGGAGCTGAATTACACTACATCTCCCTTATTTAACTGAGCCTGTGTACAAACTGTACATTTACACACACACACACACACACACCTACACACACACACAAACACACACACACACACACACACATACACACAAACACATACACACACACACGCACACACACACACATACACACAAACACACACAAACACACAGACACCCATCTGGCCTACATAGACTGTTAGCTTCCTCTGCCAGCAGCGCTGTAATGAAATCAAGATGCAGACGAGTTCCTGGGAAAGAGACGAAGAGAGGAGACTTTCACAAACAGTTACAAACCTGTCAGACACATTTTGACACACACCATATCAGAAACACACACACGCATTGAGACACACACAATATCAGACACACACACAGCATTACAGAACACACACACAATACAGAATACATCACACACCCTTTTCAAGAGACCCCGACACATGTCTGTGTCTGTGTATCTCTGCCTCTGTCTGCCTCTGCTTGCCCCTCTCTGCCTCTCTCTGCCTCTGTTTCTGTCTGCCTCTGTCTGTCTGTCTGTCTGTCTGTCTGTCTGTCTGTCTGTCTGTCTGTCTGCCTCTGTCTGCCTCTGTCTCTGCCTCTGTCTCTGTCTACCTCTGTCTCTGTCTGCCTCTGTCTGTGTCTGTCTGCCTCTGTCTGCCTCTGTTTCTGTCTGCCTCTGTCTGCCTCTGTTTCTGTCTGCCTCTGTCTGTGCTTGTCTGCCTCTGTCTCTGTCTGCCTCTGTCTACCTCTGTCTCTGTCTGCCTCTGTCTGTGCTTGTCTGCCTCTGTCTCTGTCTGCCTCTGTCTACCTCTGTCTCTGTCTGCCTCTGTCTGTGTCTGACTGCCTCTGTCTGTGTCCGTCTGCCTCTGTCTGCCTCTGTCTGCCTCTGTATGTGTCTGTATGCATCTGTTTGCCCCTGTCTGTCTATTTGACTGCCTCTCTCTGTCTGTGCCTGTCTGCCTCTGTCTGTGTCTGTCTTCCTCTGTCTGTGTCTGCCTCTGCCTCTGTCTGCCTCTTTCGCCCCTGCCTCTGTCTCTGCCTCTGCCTCTGCCTATCTGCCTCTGCCTCTGCCTCTGCCTCTGTCTGCCTCTGTCTGCCTCTTTCGCCCCTGCCTCTGTCTGCCTCTGTCTGCCTCTTTCGCCCCTGCCTCTGTCTGCCTCTGCCTCTGCCTCTGCCTCTGTCTCTGCCTCTGCCTATCTGCCTCTTTCGCCCCTGCCTCTGTCTGGGTCTGGGTCTGGGTCTGTCTTTGTCTGTCTTCCTCTGTCTGTGTCTGTCTGCCTCTGCCTCTGCCTCTGCCTCTGCCTCTGCCTCTGCCTCTGCCTCTGCCTCTGCCTCTGCCTCTGCCTCTGCCTCTGCCTCTGCGTCTCTCTGCCTCTGTCTGTGTCTGTGTCTGTCTGCAGGTCCAGGGAATAGAGCCTTTATAAAGGAAGATGGAGCTGAGAGTTGTTGTGTCTCACACTGAGAGGTTTAGAAACAGAGGTTTGGTTCATCAAGGAAGCATCTTCACACTATGTTCACTCTGTCTCTATGAGATTCTCCTATCCAGTTTTTCTTCTTGTGGTCTCAGGGTGCTGAAGCGAGTTCTCAGGTGAGACCAGCATCATGACCTTGTGATCTTTAGTCTGTTCACTCTTGTGCCCGTGACATGCTGACAAACTCTGAGGACACCTGTTGATCATCTGACGTGAAAAGGAGATCTGAAATCTAAAGACTGAGACACAGAGTCACTGTGAGGCACAGATACAGGTCCACACCGAGCTCCCCTGTTACATCACCCTGGGGCACACTTAAAGGTGACATATCACGCTTTTTTCATCAATATATATTGGTCTAAGAGGTCCCCAAAACATGTCTTTAAAGTTTATGCTCAAAAAAACACTTTGAAATCAGATTTTGGCATGCCTGAAAAACCCTCTTCTTCAGTCCTCCTCAGAACACTCTGTTTTCTCTCTGACCACGCCCCCTCAGGAAGTGGATGTGCCTCGGCTGTCCAGCACGTTGATCTAATGTTTACATGTTGGCTGAATATACACGGCTGCTCAGAGATCGCGTTACTTCAACCCTCTGAATCTGATCCAGAGTCTGATCCTGACGGAGAGGCGCCTGTAGCAGGACCTTTCTGAAGATTGGTCACAGATTTAGTGTTTCTTGTTGTTTTATTTATCAGTATGTCGACGTGTGTCTTGGTACACAGCTACGAACATGTAGCTATGTGGCTATGCTAACTAGCGCTAGCACTTATCCATGATAACTAAAAATCATCCACTAGATCTTCAAATCTGCAGACGTGGGGAGTAAAACCGACCTCTACCAGAAAGGCAGCAGGACCTTTCTGAAGGATTGGTCACAGATTTTGTGTTTCTTGTTGTTTTATTTGTCAGTATGTAGACGTGTGTCTTGGTACACAGCTGCAGCTACGATATGTAGCTATGCTAACTAGCGCTAGCACTTATCCATGATAATTAAAAATCATCCACTAGATCTTCAAATCTGCAGACGTGGGGAGTAAAACCGACCTTTGTGTTTATTAAGACAGCCTACAACTAGCATGCCTCCCTCCTGAGCTCCTTGTTAGCACACATTTGTGCAGGGAATGAAAAACGGAGAAATTGAGTTGTATTTTATACAGTCTATGGGCTGAACAAGCTCCGAGCTCTGACTCCGTGACAGACCGGATATTGCTGTTACGTAACAAAAACACGGAAGTCTGAAACGGCTCGTTTCACACACATTTACAGAAAGGTGCAGAAATCAAAACAGGGGCAGAATGGATTTTTTTCATTCTCGGGGGGTTTGTAGACATGCCAGGGAAACATATTTCAGGTAGAGAACCATTAAAAAGTCAATTTTGCATGATATGTCACCTTTAAAGTCAAACCCTGATGTTACTCTGTTTATATGTGAGCATGAGTCAGGAGTCAGGATGAGCCTGTGACTGCTTGAGCGTATATATCAATGAGTCTGATGATAAAAACTGTTCAAAGAAAGGGTTTAAAAAAGATAAACAGAGATTAAAGAGAAAAAATAAGGAGAATTAAGATTAAAACAGATTAAATCTATAAAACATCTAAAGTGGAGTTTAGGAGACCGCCTCTAGTGGACTCTGGAGGATCTGCAGCTTGGTTAGACAGACAAATGGACAGACGGACGGATGGACGGACGGTTCTGAAGCCAAAAAATCCCTCTCCTGGGCGCAGCCATTGTGCAGCCAGAGCCTGTGAAGCCACTGTAACGAGCTCCGCCCTATAGCGTAGCGTCACAAGACGCTGTGTGTCCTTGGAAGTTTCACTCGACGGTGGCTGTGAATCAAAGGAAACCTGGAAGTAAAACCCCGTTTTTTAAACTCTAATAACTAACGAAAAAGAAACTTTTCAGAAAAAAGAGGCCTTGAACACAAAACAGTCAAATAATAACTACATATCACCACAGCATACGGATGTGAGAAACATTCGTACGACGTGTATTTATTTTTTAAAGTTTGACTGCAGCCCCATTCAAATGAATGGGGGAGATGGATTTTTTTTACCTATACTGCAGCCAGCCACCAGGGAGCAGACACTTTGCTGAAAGCTTCAACTCCAGCAAGGCGAGCCGAACCCCTGGGGAGGACACACTCATCCTCTCCTCTGCAAGGCTCCATCACAGAGATCTAATCTGACCTGATGAGAGGTCGGATGAGAGGTCAGATGTGATGAGCGGTCAGATCTGATGAGCGGTCAGATGGATCCCTCAGACTGTGAACATGATCTCAGGCTCAGAGCTGACGTGGTCTTTATTGTGGACATGTTGGAGAGATCTGAAGTCAACAAAGTTACATAATCAGACAGGCTCTGATCCAAACCTGTTTGATCCTGTTTCCTGTGAGGAGTGATTTCCTGCAGCAGGAGGTGAGTCAGAACATCTGCAGGTGAACGTGTATTATTCCTAACAGAAGAATCTCTAAAGTGAAGAAGATGAAGACTGAGAGCTGTGTTTAGACGAGGACTGGGGGTCTGAGGAGGACCGTGAGAACATTGTGTGTCCCTGTTTTTATTCAAACATCACAAACTGAGGACACAAAAAGATGTTAGGATCAGAGACTGTAAAACATGGACCAAAGGAAAGCCCTGAAAATGAGGCCTAAGCCCCGCCTCCTCCATGTTAACAGATGGGACATGGGTCAAAGTGTAAGATCAAACACAGGTCAAATAAATGTTTGTCAAACATGGTTTCTGTCACGATAGTTAGTTCTTATCCTGCTGATTTATGTCTCAGTGTTCATGTTTCTGTTTACTTTAAATTAGTTATTGATGATATAAAAAGATGTGACATCATGACAGCTGTGTTGACCAAAGAGGATTATAAGAGTAGAGGAGGAATGGTGATAGGAAACGTAACAGACACTAACATAAGAGTCATTGAATGCACCATAACCGTGAGAGTCTGCTTCAAACCCACACAAGAACCTAATCCACGCCGGGCGAGAGAACAAACTGACACAAGATGAGTCCAAACTTTCAGAACTTCTGATAAATGAGAAACAGACATCAGCTGACCTCTGTGTTTACACTGTCTGTAGTTTAAGCAGCAGATCCCGGCCCATCTCAGGGCAGAGCTCCTCCTCTTGTCTGAATCAGCGTCTCAGTGATCAGGAGAGGAAATTAAAGAAGGTCTCGGCGTCTTCTTCTGCTACTCTGGTCAGACGTGACGCAGGGTGCTGGATCACTCCTCTACAGAGTGCAAAGACTTGTCCACAGAGAGATTCCCATCACATCACCCATTACAGATCCAGAGGAACTGAACTCTGCTGATCGACTCTGGAAGACAAGAAGTTATGAACTTTATACGACTCTTAAGCTCCGAATGCTATATCTCTCTCAATGTTCACTGATCGAAGACGCTGTCTTCTTCTTCATGACCGTCCAGCAGGCTGAACGCTGCAGAGTCTGATCCCTAACAAACACAGGTCTAAACGCACCTCAGAGTCCTGCTGGACCTACAGATCCCTGATCAGAGGACCTTGAGAGGACTGCTGGACCTTCAGATCCCTGATCAGAGGACCTCAGAGTCCTGCTAGACTCTGTCCTGGCTGGCGTCTGGTGCTGGCTGCGCTTGTGTTTTGATTAAAGAGAGACGGTCTGATCCTCCGTCAGGGCGTCTGAAGGGTTTTTCCTGAAGGTCATAAATCAGGCTTGGTGACGGAGGATAAGGATCATCTCAGCCACTTGTCACAATGTTTCTCATGAGTCCTGAAGAGACATAAAGAACGTGATAGAGGAGGACTTGGGTCTGTGTAGGGATGGGGTGTTACAGAGACGGACCCTGCAGGTTTCAGCAGACTGCTGAGAGTCTGATCCCCTCAGTGATCCGATCCCTTTAGTCTGGTGTCTGAGGCTCTTCCAGGTTGTAGAATTCAGTTTGGATCAATCACTGACATGTTACATAACATCAGAACTCCTTTATTAAAGCCGTGAATCTGTCCTGTCCTCCGTCACAGCCGGAGTTCATCACAGTCACTATGAAAGTTCAGGGAGGTTACACCTCTCTCTGTTCCAAAGGTTGCCATTGCCCCAAAGCATCATCGATCTGAGACAAATTTTTATTTTAATTTGTGCAGTTACATACAAACATAGATTAGAATGTGGTAAAGTGATGTGGATGTAGGTGTATGTATGTGGATATGTAAGAGAGAGTGTGTGATGGGGGTTGCTCAGTTCAGCAAGTTCTTAAGATCGTCCACTTTAACACACCATAGCTGAGTTATGTCCTCATTGGCTCCATGTATGCGAGCTGTGGAAAGTTCCAAATACACAATATCAATAAACGTAAGCAACCATTGTTTCCGAGTGAGCAGAAAGGGGGGTCATTTAAAATCAAGAAGGAAGGAGACAATGGTATAGTCAGGTGTAACAACCGGGACAAATTTACCCTAACCATTTTCTAATAAGTCGCCACACCAGGGCACTCCCATATCCTGTGGTAAAAAGTACCAGTTACACTAATGGACATAAAGTTCAATTTGGGTCGGGCTTCAACTGAGACAAAGAGAGAGGAGGGACACTGAGGTTACAGATCAGAGATGCCCCTCAGACTGGATGGAGACCAGTATTAACTAAACCAGCATCAGGCTGCGGTGAAGAAGACTTCCACAGAGAAATTGTCCAGCTGATTACTCTCAGGAACATGAGAAGACTCAGAGAGTGGAGGATGAGACAGCGTCTCAGAGAGGAGGAGGAGAGAGCTAACCTTCATCAGACAGCGTGAGAGGAATGAGAGAATCTGACCTGATAAACGTCTGTATTCAAACTTAGAGAGAACCTGATTCTTCCCTCGCTCTGACACAAGGCCTCTGATTGGAGCCTAAACACACTCAGAGGATGAATGGAGCGGAGTGATGCTATCATCGTGTTTCAGCACGCAGCATGCATGGCCATGCAGCCGGTATGTTTTTCATTTACAGAGGTCCAGGTCTGAAGGGGGTGGGGGGGTCTGTGCGTGACTCTGCTGGTGCTGAAATCCGGCCTGGATCTGAACCTCTGCAGTTCTCAGGCTTTACAGGGCTAGTAGTTTACAACAAGAGATGTTCCTGTGTATCCTGCAGGGCCACGGTTCACACACAGTCAGTGTGTGTGTGTGTGTGTGTGTGTGTGTGTGTGTGTGTGTGTGTGTGTGTGTGTGTGTGTGTGTGTGTGTGTGTGTGTGTGTGTGTTGGTAATTACCACCTTATGGGGACAACGATCTGTTTACACAGTCACAGCATGGGGACCTCTGGCGGTATGGGGACAAAAAATCAGGTCCCCATAAGGGAAACCATTTTAAATCAATGTACTAGTTGTTCTGAAGGTGCTGGACTGATTTTTGGCTTTGGCCCATAGGGCATGTAAACTGGTTAGTGTGAGTGTGTGAGCAGGGCTCAGTAGCCCCCCCTTTAGTTTGAAGCTGGAACTGCACTCACTGTGCTTCACACACACTTCTTCCAAATATGGTTTTTCCCGCCCACTTCCTGGTCCCCATGAAGAAGGATTTTATCGACAATGATATTTTGCATGTTAGAGATAGCAATCAACAAGGTGGCCTATTTAAGGGGGTTGTCAGCAAGAAGACAAGAAGAGGAGCTACCTAAACTACAAGGTAAGCTAATTATTTGGTTTAATCATTATTTGTATAACATTTTATAGATAGCTTGACCCTCTAATAACATTAATTACGTCCTATCACTCAGCATGCAAGCTTGTTAGCACTAATTAGCTAGAGAGGCTAATCTTACTAGCCAGTTAGCAAGTGTAGCATCAATGTTTTTTGCAGAAACTAACTAAAAATTACATGTAGGGTATATTGTTTGGATTTCTCCAGGTAAAACGGGATCCTTATTCACAACTATTGGAGAGTTTGTGGTAAAATTGATTATGTTAATGATGGTTTTGCTTTCTTATTCATAATATATTTGCTATTAGGACATTTTTACATTAGACTTATTGATAGAAAACAATCTAAATATCAAAAAAGGTATTGCCATTCTAGGCCTCCCTTGCATACGTGTGTCCTGGTTCTTCTGAATTATTTCAATTCCACAGCTGTAAAATGATTTAGATAATTTAAATAAAAATATTTTTTGCAATAATGATCAGACATTGAAGGAGCAAGAGCGTGGGGGAAAAAGACAAAAGATGCTTTTCAAAGTGGACATGTAGATATTTTTAAGCCTGCGTTTCTTGAATCTATCATGTTAAGCCTGCAGGGACACCACAGGCTTAACATGATAGATTCAAGTTACGCAGGGGGGGCATGTTATTTTAAATAAAATGTCCCCCTTACTTGTTACTTGAATCTATCATGTTAAAGTGTTTCTGAAGTGGCAACTTGAGAATTATTAGAAATCTTGAAAGTTTGTTTTTTAAAGCAATCAAGCATAGTAAGACATTTTTAAAATAAATTGGATTTTTTATAAAGCTGAATGTAATTTTTCTTGAACTGATGCAAAAGCTTGCTAATTTTTCTAACATTCTTTTGCAGTTCGAGATGCTGCCCAGGGTCAGTCCACGCAAGGATGCCCTTAACCATGTTTGCTCGAAGACTGACAAAACCAGCAAATTAGAGGTCAAATACATCAATGCAGTGAAAGGTAAGATGATGTCAGAGCTGGTACTTAGAAATATTTTTAAAACACTACTTACTTAATAGATGTACTCTTTAATATAATGATGCAGGTACACTTTTGATAATCTGCAGGTTATATTAGATAAACAAAATGACAAGCTGCTGTCAAAGGAAGTCAAATTATGACAGCTTGATTGTCACTTTTCATTTGAAAAATTTGTTTTTGTTAGACTACATATTGCAGCAGAATAACATTTATAGTATTCTGTCTTGTTGAAAATATATTTTGTTTATATTGGTCAACAGGACGTGGTGTATTTGCCTTAGCCTCATTCTCCAAAGGAGATTTTGTACTAGAGTACAGAGGGGACCTGATTGATGGTGCAGAAACCAACAGAAGACGAAGCATTTACCACCCAGCATGTTTGGCATTTATGTTCTCTTTCAAATGGAGAAGGAAGAAATGGTGGTAAGATTTGGAGCTTCATCACATCATTTATCCCTAAACTCAACTACACTAAACTTATTTCTTGGCACATACACAAAAGTTAGGCACTTATTTTACTTTCTACATGTAAAACGTTGTGGTGTAGTTGAAAAAAGTTGTTAGTTCAAAATGTTTTGTTTGCCTGGCTGACTCCAATGAAAAAAATCTAATAAATGAATGTCCTAGATAAAACATGAGACTTGAAGCCAGGTAAAGCCTTACGTTGTCCCGCATTTTGAATATATTTAACTATCAAAGGTTGAAATATTTCTCAAGTGAAACACTTTTCATTTGGATAGCGCAGTTTTAAATTTTTTCCATTTCTCCTCTTTTGTCCTGAAAGTATTGATGCCTCAAGAGATGATGGATCGTTTGGACGGCTTGTCAACGATGAGCACAGTCATCCAAATTGTAGGATGAAAAAACTTAATTTCAATAGGAAACCCCACTTATGTTTGTTTGCCCTTCATGACATACAACAAGGAGAAGAGATAACATATGATTATGGAGGTGATGACTGCCCATGGAGGATGAAGGTATGTGGGACAAATACAAAGCTGAGGTATTCAATAGATGGATGTATCAAAATATATGAATTTGATTCATCTCTATGATTTTAAATATTATAGTGAAATTTAAAGCTCTGAAATGGATGAAGTATGTGGCCAGAATGCCATAAGTCTAACACAAATTGAACACTGGTTTGCTTGGTTTTAAATTGATTTATTGAAATCTATTTGCAGAACACCCTGCATGGAGCTGGTGTCCGTCCTGCAGAAACCTGCTCCTCTACTTGGCCTTTAGAGACACAGTTTGAAGAGGCTCCAGGTCCACATTACCCTGATCCACAGGTACATTCATGTTGACTGTAGCTCTCTGTCCATAACCCTTCTACATCACTCTCTGATGCCTCTGTTCTTATGGATATCTATTGTAAATGAGGGATGCCATGTAGCCTCATGTAATGCACATAGAAGGTTGATGTTAATGAAACATGAAGGATTTATTTGGAGCTCCACTGTGACCTTCTATTTGCTTAAATGTGTCCATATTCTGGGACATTAACGATGTCCCCTAAACGCACCTTACCCCAGTGTTTGAGGAAAAGGGTTGTGTTCACAGTGATGAACTAGAGACACTCAGTCCCCATAAGGGATGTTGTGTGAAATGTCCCCACTAGGCATGTTCTTTTCATTGTGTGTGACAATAGACAGGTTTTGATGCATGTTCAGCTAATATTGTATTTAAAATTAATAGTCTGTATTGAAAATCTATTTGCAGACCACCCTGCATGGAGCTGGTGTCTGTCCTGCAGAAGCCTGCTCCTCTACTTGGCCTTTAGAGACACAGTTTGAAGAGGCTCCAGGTCCACATTACCCTGATCCACAGGTACATTCATGTTGACTGTAGCTCTCTGTCCATAACCCTTCTACATCACTCTCTGATGCCTCTGTTCTTATGGATATCTATTGTAAATGAGGGATGCCATGTAGCCTCATGTAATGCACATAGAAGGTTGATGTTAATGAAACATGAAGGATTTATTTGGAGCTCCACTGTGACCTTCTATTTGCTTAAATGTGTCCATATTCTGGGACATTAACGATGTCCCCTAAACGCACCTTACCCCAGTGTTTGAGGAAAAGGGTTGTGTTCACAGTGATGAACTAGAGACACTCAGTCCCCATAAGGGATGTTGTGTGAAATGTCCCCACTAGGCATGTTCTTTTCATTGTGTGTGACAATAGACAGGTTTTGATGCATGTTCAGCTAATATTGTATTTAAAATGAATAGTCTGTATTGAAAATCTATTTGCAGACCACCCTGCATGGAGCTGGTGTCCGTCCTGCAGAAGCCTGCTCCTCTGCTTGGCCTTTAGAGACACAGTTTGAGGAAGCTCCAGGTCCACATTACCCTGATCCACAGGTACATTCATGTTGACTGTAGCTCTCTGTCCATAACCCTTCTACATCACTCTCTGATGCCTCTGTTCTTTATTTGAGTAGGTTAATAAAGGTAGGGACTGTATTATCACGGATATCTATTGTAAATGAGGGATGCCATGTAGCCTCATGTAATGCACATAGAAGGTAGATGTTAATGAAACATGAAGGATTCATTTTGAGCTCCACTGTGACCTTCTATTTGCTTAAATGTGTCCATATTCTGGGACATTAACGATGTCCCCTAAACGCACCTTACTCCAGTGTTTGAGGAAAAGAGTTGTGTTCACAGTAATGAGCTAGAGACACTCAGTCCCCATAAGGGATGTTGTGTGAAATGTCCCCACTAGGCATGTTCTTTTCATTGTGTGTTAGAATAGACAGAGGTTAATGCATGTTAAGCTAATATTGTATTTAAAATTAATAGTCTGTATTGAAAATCTATTTGTAGACCACCCTGCATGGAGCTGGTGTCCGTCCTGCAGAAGCCTGCTCCTCTGCTTGGCCTTCAGAGACACAGTTTGAGGAAGCTCCAGGCCCACATTACCCTGATCCACAGGTACATTCATGTTGACTGTAGCTCTCTGTCCATAACCCTTCTACATCACTCTCTGATGCCTCTGCTTTTTACTTAAGCAGGTTAATAAAGGTAGGGACTGTATTATCACGGATATCTATTGTAAATGAGGGATGCCATGTAGCCTCATGTAATGCACATAGAAGGTAGATGTTAATGAAACATGAAGGATTCATTTGGAGCTCCACTGTGACCTTCTATTTGCTTAAATTTGTCCATATTCTGGGACATTAACGATGTCCCCTAAACGCACCTTACTCCAGTGTTTGAGGAAAGGAGTTGTGTTCACAGTGATGAACTAGAGACACTCAGTCCCCATAAGGGATGTTGTGTGAAATGTCCCCACTAGGCATGTTCTTTTCAGTGTGTGTTAGAATAGTTAGAGGTTAATGCATGTTAAGCTAATATTGTATTTAAAATGAATAGTCTGTATTGAAAATCTATTTGCAGACCACCCTGCATGGAGCTGGTGTCCCTCCTGCAGAAGCCTACTCCTCTGCTTGGCCTTTAGAGACACAGTTTGAGGAAGCTCCAGGTCCACATACCCCTGATCCACAGGTACATTCATGTTGACTGTAGCTCGCTGTCCATAACCCTTCTACATCACTCTCTGATGCCTCTGTTCTTTATTTGAGTAGGTTAATAAAGGTAGGGACTGTATTATCACGGATATCTATTGTAAATGAGGGATGCCATGTAGCCTCATGTAATGCACATAGAAGGTAGATGTTAATGAAACATGAAGGATTCATTTTGAGCTCCACTGTGACCTTCTATTTGCTTAAATGTGTCCATATTCTGGGACATTAACGATGTCCCCTAAACGCACCTTACTCCAGTGTTTGAGGAAAAGGGTTGTGTTCACGGTGATGAACTAGAGACACTCAGTCCCCATAAGGGATGTTGTGTGAAATGTCCCCACTAGGCATGTTCTTTTCATTGTGTGTGACTATAGACAGGTTTTGATGCATGTTCAGCTAATATTGTATTTAAAATTAATAGTCTGTATTAAAAATCTATTTGTAGACCACCCTGCATGGAGCTGGTGTCCGTCCTGCAGAAGCCTGCTCCTCTGCTTGGCCTTTAGAGACACAGTTTGAGGAAGCTCCAGGTCCACATTACCCTGATCCACAGGTACATTCATGTTGACTGTAGCTCTCTGTCCATAACCCTTCTACATCACTCTCTGATGCCTCTGTTCTTTATTTGAGTAGGTTAATAAAGGTAGGGACTGTATTATCACGGATATCTATTGTAAATGAGGGATGCCATGTAGCCTCATGTAATGCACATAGAAGGTAGATGTTAATGAAACATGAAGGATTCATTTTGAGCTCCACTGTGACCTTCTATTTGCTTAAATGTGTCCATATTCTGGGACATTAACGATGTCCCCTAAACGCACCTTACTCCAGTGTTTGAGGAAAAGAGTTGTGTTCACAGTAATGAGCTAGAGACACTCAGTCCCCATAAGGGATGTTGTGTGAAATGTCCCCACTAGGCATGTTCTTTTCAGTGTGTGTTAGAATAGTTAGAGGTTAATGCATGTTAAGCTAATATTGTATTTAAAATTAATAGTCTGTATTGAAAATCTATTTGCAGACCACCCTGAATGGAGCTGGTGTTCGTCCTGCAGAAGCCTGCTCCTCTGCTTGGCCTTTAGAGACACAGTTTGAGGAAGCTCCAGGTCCACATACCCCTGATCCACAGGTACATTCATGTTGACTGTAGCTCTCTGTCCATAACCCTTCTACATCACTCTCTGATGCCTCTGTTCTTTATTTGAGTAGGTTAATAAAGGTAGGGACTGTATTATCACGGATATCTATTGTAAATGAGGGATGCCATGTAGCCTCATGTAATGCACATAGAAGGTAGATGTTAATGAAACATGAAGGATTCATTTGGAGCTCCACTGTGACCTTCTATTTGCTTAAATGTGTCCATATTCTAGGACATTAACGATGTCCCCTAAACGCACCTTACTCCAGTGTTTGAGGAAAAGAGTTGTGTTCACAGTGATGAACTAGAGACACTCAGTCCCCATAAGGGATGTTGTGTGAAATGTCCCCACTAGGCATGTTCTTTTCAGTGTGTGTGAGAATAGACAGAGGTTGATGCATAGTCAACTAATATTGTATTTAACATTAATAGTCTGTATTGAAAATACATTTGCAGACCACCCTGCATGAAGCTGGTGTCCGTCCTGCAGAAGCCTACTCCTCTGCCTGGCCACTAGAGACACAGTTTGAGGAAGCGTAAACCCGGGCCTTGTTTTGCTTTTCCTTGCTTTACTTTGCTCGTATTAGAGGAAGGCTTTATATGAAACCCTCTTTGTCCGAGAGGTATGATGATATTATTATAGGTTTAATTAGTTATTAGGACATTTTTGACCTAGGCAGCAGCAGCCAGGCAGTTATTAGCTTATTACACCTCGTGCAAAAACATTTAAAAAAAAATGTAGGTTTGCTAGCATTCATACAATAGATGTATTTTAATGAAAATGTGTTTTTTTATATAGAACCATCAGCAGAGAACACTCTTCCACGCACTGAGGGGAATGCATTACCACCAACACTTAGTGATCCAGACCACTCTCAGAGGAAGAAGAGGTATCTTTTGGTGTCAGTACAGTGAGACCTTCTTCTAAAAGGTAAATTTTAGACATTAACTTGTTTTTATTATAATTGAATTAGTACATGGGGCTCTTTAATATTGTTGCTATCTATCCAGAGAAGCAAACTCTTGACCTCATAATTAAATAATGAATGAAAAAATGGATTTCCCCTCCTGCCTCAGCCAAGCTTGCCTAGGCCTAACTGTTTTATTCTAGCCCCTAACAGCCTGAATAACTGCAGAATAACTAACAGACAAATGGATAGTAAGAACCCGTAAACACTCATTGTGTAGCTAGAAGTGACTAAAGTAGCCTTATGAATACATAAATGTTTGATTAAGAAACTCATTTCACTAAGGACTATAATCAAATTGTAGTAGTTTACTTTAATGTCAAGGTTTCCTAAAGTTTATAAAACACATTTCACCTTTTTGGTCAAGTTGCATGATCTCCACTTCGCAGACTAAGATCGGATTCAATATCCACTAGCACAGTATCGTAGCTGCTAAACTGTTAGTGGACACCCTTTGATCATATCCCCCCATAACTGTATTGAAGCAATTGGAACCTGTTTAGAGGACTCTCTTTAATGAGATCTGTTGGAATAATTTTAAAAAGGGTTATTAAGAACCTTAAATTCATTAAAATACAGCTCATGTTTAGAAAAAACCTGAATGTCCCTTGAAGTCATAGTGTCGTTTCTTACCTGGCAGGAAGCTCAGCAAGATCATGACTTGCTCTTGGTGGCTGTGGTTGTGTGTTCATACTTGGGTGTTTCAGAATACACATACCTACTTAGGCATTGTAGTGGGAGGGTTAAAGACACATGATTTGAAAGACATGTTTTATGAGTCTTGAATACTTATGGTCCGGACAGTTTGGCTGACAAACCCTGATTTATCATTTGTCTTCCTCTTCTTTCTTTGAAAAATACTGGCCCCAACTCACTGCAGCCATTATTTAACCTCTAAATTAGTTGGTAGCATATACACCATATGGATACAAGGATTGTATTTATTGCAATGTTTTTTTCTGCTCACTTGTAGGTAAAGCAGCACAGAAAAGAAGACCCTGGCAGCAGCACATGAATCGGTTCGTTTAAAGGCTGAACCAGGAGTTCTCAAGAACCGTGACTGGCAGACCTTAAAGTTTTATGTCTATAACAGCAAAGCTGGTACTCCAGCCATGTTATATGTTTGTTGAATGCAATTTCTATGTTTACTTGTTAATTTACAAAGCAGTTTCTGAAGTGCTTGTATGGTTTATACCTCAGTCTGCTGATGAATGTCAAATTTGAGACTAGCTGGGTTAGCTGGGTTAATTCTAAAGTTCATTCATGCTTTTAAACTTTGACTTTGATGTCCTGATTTATTTTGTATAAATACTCCTTATATTAGACCTTATAATGTCTGCTTTAGCATTATCAATTCTTATTAAAAACTCTTCTATATTACCAAAAAACAATGCCAACTAGCAACTTTTCCAATGAAAAGGGTTGAGAACCATTTTGTTTCAGCTAGATACTAGTAAATGTGACAGCAGTGGATGTATATGCTTTAACATTTTTGTAGTGAAACCTCTAATACTCTGAGAACAGGTGTGTTTTAATAATTGGAGGATTATTTCATTATGTCCCCATAAACCACATAGTAATGTGTGAGTTATGCAAATCATATTTAAATTAGGTCCCCTTGAACCATGTTTGCCACGTTTTCTGATTGTCCCCAATAAGCATGGTCAACACATTACTTCATCAATCCACAAACTTCAAGGTGTGTATGAGCTAACCGTGCAATGGCAATTGTAGCTGATTTTTTTCAGACCTGAAGAACCTCCAGAAAGGGTGGTCCCCACAAGTAATGTTCAGAAACTTGGTCCCCAAACCAAATAGAAACCAGTATGTGTGTGTGTGTGTGTGTGTGTGTGTGTGTGTGTGTGTGTAAAAGAGCCTGCTTCCTCTCCAGCTGGGCTCAGAGTCTGCTCTTCAGACAAACACACAAACATGCACAATCCCAGATACCTCTTTTCGACCAACGCAAACCGGGTTGAATTTCCAGGCTGGTGCTCGCACTGGTTTGGAGCTGGTTGAACTCGTGAACCTGTTTGCTTGTCAGCCTGCTTGAACACCTGGAAGAGGCACGGCATGACGTCAGATTTACATTGACCACTTTTTCCAGCAGCGCTAACAACAACAACTATGGCAAACAACGGCAGCTTGTCTCATCAGCCGACCACTGCTTTGCCTTAGAATCCATTAGTCTCTTTTGATTTTTACGCTGCAGGACATTGGCCGAATTGTGTTTTTGATCACGGCAACACATCCTGCAAACAGTGATCCTGCAGACAGAGATCCTGCAGAAAGAGTGATCCTGCAGACAGCGGAAGATCCTGCTACAGAGAGTGATCCTGCAAACAGAGATCCTGCAGACAGAGAGTGATCCTGCAGACAGAGATCCTGCAGACAAAGAGATCCTGCAGACAAAGAGATCCCGCAGACAGAGATCCTGCAGAAATTGAACCTTCAGACAGTGATCCTGCAGACAGATATCCTCCAGACATTGATCCTGCAGACAGAGAGATCCTGCAAACAGACATTGATCCTGCAGACAGAGAGATCCTGCAAACAGAGAGTGATCCTGCAAAAAGAGAGTGATCTTGCAGACAGTGATCCTGCAGACAGAGGGAGATTCTGCAGATAGAGAGTGATTCTGCAGACAGAGATCCTGAAGACAGAGATCTTGCAGACAAAGAGATCCTGCAGACAGAGTGATCCTGCACATAGAGATCCTGCAGAAAATGAACCTGCAGACAGATATTCTCCAGACGTTGATCTGCAGACAGAGTGATCCTGCAGACAGAGATCCTGCAAACAGAGAGTGATCCTGCAGATAGAGTGATCCTGCAGACAGAGTGATTATGCAAATAGAGATCCTGCAGACAGAGTGATTCTACAAATAGAGATCCTGCAGACAGTGATCCTGCAGACAGAGATCCTGCAGACAGAGTGATACTGCAAATAGAGATCCTGCAGACAGAGATCCTGCAGATAGAGAGATCCTGCAGACAGTGATCCAGTGAGAGCTTTCTGTTCTCTCTGTAGAAATCTTTACAGCTGAGCTTGTTTCTTTTATCAGAGATGAACTGATAAGCTGATGTGTGGTATTTCCTGTCCTCAGACTAGATGTTTCATTATCTCATCTCAATAATAATTCATATTCTCTTGTGAGTTTGTAAATGACATGAAATTAACTTAATCAAACCAGAGAGAGAGGACACATTAAGAGGGTGACTGCACGTACTGACAGCACGCTCTTCGTTTTTAATATCAGCAAACATTTAGAGAAAAAGCTCCAGGAAGTGTACGAACTATAAAAAGGACAAATCAAAGGTGGAGTTATAAACTAAACTCAGGATTATATCCAAACATCTGCAAAATCTGAGAATCAAGAGTGACACTCAGGGTGCTGTTAGTCAGTCATTTGGCACCACCTGGTGGCTAATATTGCAACTGTTGTTCCATCCAGGACAGCAGTGATCAGAGACAAATTAATGGAGAACACAAAGGATCTCACCTGGGCTCCTTATTTAGGGCTGTCCCCACTTGAAGCTGCACAATGATACTCTCAGTCTAAGCTCTCCTTTCTACCCTCGTTCTGAGCTCACCTTTCTACCCTCAGTCTAAGCACAACTTTCCACCCTCCCTGCTGCACCTGAAACACACTCAGATCACATTCAGAGGATGAAGAACGGTCTGCCTTAATTTGGTGTTTAAAGAAAACAGATATCTCTCCAAGTCGTCTAAAGATGACTTCTTACCGTCACAACAAACGGTCTCAAAATGTGCTCAAACCTCTGCACACTGAACGACACCAACATCATTACTCAGTGTGCAGGAGTTCACCTGATCTCCCCCCCAACAGACTGATCTAACAGACCTGAAGTGTTTCTGTGTGGACTTTGATGGACCCTAATAGTCAGCGGTTCATCAAAATAAGGCTTCATGTGTGTCTGAACGTGTTTCTCAGGAGGAGAGTGTGAAGGAGACCACAGGGACAAGTCTTTAAATCTTCCTCTCATATTAATATTTTATTTCTTCTTCCATTCACCTGTTCGTCACAATAAGGGCATCATTTAAAAAATCATTCACATTTTGTACACCTGCTGGAAACGAACCTGCAGTCAGACTGTTTAAATAAAATGAATAAAGGTGACTTCATAAAAGAAGGGTACAAAGAGCCGTCACTAAAAGATCATTACACTCTGACTGCACCTTCTCAACTGCTGTTTGACTCTAAATCATCCTGTGTGTGGACTCTTCACCTGACGCTGGGCAGCCCGTCCAACTCGACAGGTACATCTGAATTTAAAAATAATCTGTGCTTGTTAAAATAAAGACTGAAGACGTTCTGCTCTTTGCTGCCCCCTGGTGGATAAAACAAAAACAGAGACTCTTCTTCAAAATGTAAACAAAAACTAAATCAGACACACGACGTGCCAATCACTTCTATGTTTTTACATTGCTCCTTAAATATGTGATAAAAGACCTGCCCCTCAGACATTCATCAACCTGAGCCCTCCTACACGCAGCCATCACACCACGAGGTGACTCTCTGATTTAAAGATGATCCTTGCACAGTCTGTCCTCCTTCACTCACACACTGACTGGAGTCAGGCGTCTGAGACAGAGACCCTGAGTAAACCTGAGGGGGCAGGGCCTGTGCTGCAGCAGGTACAGCCTCACAGGTCATCAGACTGAGCTCTGTGATGTTCAGCTGGGAGAGCACCTCCATGGTTTAAATGAATCCTGGGAAGAGGTGCTGCAGGAGGAGGACGACCCCCACCACCATGACACCACAGAAGAAGAGAACCAGCCACACCGGAAACGACCCTGCAGGGAGGAAGGGACAGAGTTTACATTAGAGTCATTCTGATTCAGAGACCAGAGAGCCTGCAATCAGACACACCTCTCATGCCCTCATTCAGGATTATTACCCTGGATTAAAACCACTTCAGAGCTACTCAGGGACCAGTGCTCAACTCTACTCAGACTACAGACAGAAACCAGGACACCTCCCTGAAACCCAGACCCTGAGTGATGCAACGATTAACAAGTAACTGTGTTAACTTGATGGTAAAGGACTCACTCCTGTTAGCCACCGTGTGGACCTGACAGCGGCTGTCCACGGCGACACTCAGCATGGCCGCCTCATTGTTCCCTCTGACAGGTTTGTGTTCAGGAAGGAAGGCCAGGTCAGTCACCACGATCCCATGAGACTCCTGTACGTAATACAGCTTCTACACACACACACACGCACGCACGCACGCACAGACAGACAGACAGACACACAGACAGACAGACAGACAGACAGACAAACAGACACGCAGACGCACACACACGCAGACGCACACACACACACAGAGTTATCAGCACATACACACAGCAGGTTGTTAGTTCATATACCTGTCAGTGTAGAGTTTACCTGCAGGGAGAAGGAGATGTAAATGGCCACAGACCCCGTCACGGTTCCCAGACCGAGGAATGTCCCAGAGTCACTGAGAGAGGAAACATCACATTAAGCTGGATCTTCAGTTAGTCCTTCACTGAACCTCTGTCTGACCAGAGTCTCTGAACCCACCTGACAGCCAGACAGGAGATGACCTCAGACCCACAGGGCGCCGTCAGCATGGGCAGGAAGCTCCGCCCATCCCACTTGGTGATGAAACATGGCGGAGGTTTTCTGTCCCGTTTGTGGGGGATCTGGACCGTGTAGAGCCTCAGAGCGTCTTTCTGATCCTCCACCTTACCAAATCTGACACACAGGAGCATAAGAGCTGATCCTTCAGGGAGGGAGGAGCTCTGTTTGTTTACCTGTTTGTTTGTTTGTTTGTTTGTTTGTTTGTTTACCTGCAGGCCATGTACCGATACGTCTTCTCAGCGATGTGAGGCATCGTTTCACTCCAGCTCAGACCCATGGCTAACTGGTTTCCACTCCACACACTGCAGGAGAAGTCCCGCCCCACTGTCACCAGGTGCTGCATCAAACACATCAGTCATTACTAATCGATCAATCAATCAATCAATACACCTGTAATCACTTAGAGCCAGAGGGTCACCTTGTTCCCTGGACTCAGATCCAGGTCTTCGATCTCTCCTTCATGAGCTTTAAAGTCAAACTTCTTCTTCAGAGACGGAAACTGTAGAGAGTGAGAACCACACAGTGACATCACCTTTTTACACCTGCTCAGGTAAACACAAACATCACAACAACTCATCCATGATCTTGATACATCATGCATTCCTGTGGTTCACCCTGAGAGTGAACAAAGTCTCAGACAGGTTCAGGTGAATGTGTCGGTCTACGTAACCTCACTCCTACACGTTAACTCCAGATCAACCAGCAGACCCTCAAACACTGATCTGTGCAGCGTTTACCTCCCACACTCGGATGTATCCGTCTGTGCCTCCTGTCAGCAGCAGGCTCAGGTCAGGACTGAAGCGGACCACCTTCTGGAGCGGGTCCTGAGGGTTCAGGTCGGACTGGACTTCAGCTAGACCGCTCACAGAGATCAGGACCGTCTCATCCTTTGTGTCTGCCTTGTCTCCTGACCCTGCAGCTGCTTCCTGTCCTCCTTTCCCTGCGCGCCGCCGAGCGTTTCCTTTCTGCACATTGTTTCCCCCTGAACACAAGATCACACAAACACACACGTAAAACCTGGTCTGTAGAGCAGCAGGTATCATTCAGGTGTAGCAGTGAGTCTCACCGTCTGTAGCCGCAGCTTGGCCGTCTTCTCTCTGTGATCCCTGTTTGAATCTCAGCAGACAGCAGGTCCCGTCCTGCCCCGCAGCAATCACTCCGTCACCCAGCGCCATGTTCATGGTGGCTCGAGTGTCCGTGTCATGACAGTGAAGCAGAGTGGCAGAGTACGAGTGATCTCCGACCAGCTGCAAGTCCAGGAAGTGCTGAAACACACACAGCACAGACAAGACTCATGTCAGAAACACATCTGCTAAGACTGAAGTGCAGGGTGGCAGAGTGTCAGTATAAGGAAGGCGTGGTACCAAGGTTTCACTCTAAGATGATGTACAGATACTGAATGAAACACCTGTAGGCCTCCTGCCACTGAACTATCACTCTGTGCTCTCCTATTAACCTACCTTCAGTCTGTGCTCTCCTGTTAGTCCTACTTCCGTCTGTGCTCTCCTGTTAGTCTACCTTCAGTCTGTGCTCTCCTGTTATTCTACCTTCAGTCTGTGCTCTCCTGTTAGTCTACCTTCAGTATGTGCTCTCCTGTAATTCTACCTTCAGTCTGTGCTCTCCTGTTAGTCTACCTTCAGTCTGTGCTCTCCTGTTATTCTACCTTCAGTCTGTGCTCTCCTGTTAGTCTACCTTCAGTCTGTGCTCTCCTGTTAGTCTACCTTCAGTCTGTGCTCTCCTGTTTGTCTACCTTCAGTATGTGCTCTCCTGTTAGTCTACCTTCAGTCTGTGCTCTCCTGTTAAGTCTACCTTCAGTCTGTGCTCTCCTGTTAGTCTACCTTCAGTATGTGCTCTCCTGTTAGTCTACCTTCAGTCTGTGCTCTCCTGTTAATCCTACTTCAGTCTGTGCTCTCCTGTTAAGTCTACCTTCAGTCTGTGCTCTCCTGTTAATCCACCTTCAGTCTGTGCTCTCCTGTTAATCCACTTTCACTCTGTGCTCTCCTGTTAATCTACCTTCAGTCTGTGCTCTCCTGTTAGTCTACCTTCAGTCTGTGCTCTCCTGTTAGTCTACCTTCAGTCTGTGCTCTCCTGTTAGTCTACCTTCAGTCTGTGCTCTGCTGTTTGTCTACCTTCAGTCTGTGCTCTCCTGTTAATCTACCTTCAGTCTGTGCTCTCCTGTTAGTCTACCTTCAGTCTGTGCTCTCCTGTTAGTCTACATTCAGTCTGTGCTCTCCTGTTAGTCTACCTTCAGTCTGTGCTCTCCTGTTAGTCTACCTTCAGTCTGTGCTCTCCTGTTAGTCTACCTTCAGTCTGTGCTCTCCTGTTAGTCTACCTTCAGTCTGTGCTCTCCTGTTTGTCTACCTTCAGTCTGTGCTCTCCTGTTAATCCACCTTCACTCTGTGCTCTCCTGTTAATCTACCTTCAGTCTGTGCTCTCCTGTTAGTCTACCTTCAGTCTGTGCTCTCCTGTTAATCCACCTTCACTCTGTGCTCTCCTGTTAATCTACCTTCTGTCTGTGCTCTCCTGTTAGTCTACCTTCAGTCTGTGCTCTCCTGTTAATCTAGCTTCAGTCTGTGCTCTCCTATTCATCTACCTTCAGTCTGTGCTCTCCTGTTAATCCACCTTCACTCTGTGCTCTCCTGTTAATCTACCTTCAGTATGTGCTCTCCTGTTAGTCTACCTTCAATCTGTGCTCTCCTGTTAATCTAGCTTCAGTCTTTGCTCTCCTATTCATCTACCTTCAGTCTGTGCTCTCCTGTTAATCTACCTTCACTCAGTGCTCTCCTGTTAATCTAGCTTCACTCTATGCGCTCCTGTTAATCTACCTTCAGTCTGTGCTCTTCTGTTAATCTACCTTCAGTCTGTGCTCTTCTGTTAATCTACCTTCAGTCTGTGCTCTTCTGTTAATCTACCTCCAGTCTGTGCTCTCCTATTCATCTACCTTCAGTCTGTAAGTCTGGATCCTGAGGTCTTACCACAGCATTCTTGATGCCTGTCTTTGAGGCCCCTCCTCCTCCTGCTGTGATCACCAGACCAGTTTTAGGGTCCACTTTAACCGAGTACAAAGGAAAAGGGGCTCTGTACACATCTGGAACCCTCCTCTTTCCCATGGCTGATGTTCAGGTCACTCACTTCTCTTCATATATCCTCACAGGTAGAACTCACCTGTGGAGAAATAGAGTTTGTTATTATATGATCCACACATTTCACTGCATCTCTGAGCTTCTTATTCTCATCTTTAAACTTTAGATATATTATATATAAAACTGTTTTAAGATACTTAATTAATTGAGATGCATCAGTCTGGCTGCTGTAATCATAGGATAACAGCTGATCTCTGTGTATGTGTGTATGTGTATGTGTATGTGTATGTGTGTGTGTGTGTGTGTGTGTGTGTGTGTGTGTGTGTGTGTGTGTGTGTGTGTGTGTGTGTGTGTGTGTGTGTGTCGCACAGAGCCTATATTTCTCCTTAGTTATGACGGTGTATCACACACAGCTCCTGCTCTGTCTCTGGTGATGGGAGGTTAACTCAGGTGATCAGAGTGTTTGTGACTGACAGCAGGTGAGATGAGAGTTAGCATGTTAGCATGAAGGTGTGATTATGGCAGACATAAAGGTAACCTTATTAAGTTTAACCAGAAGAAGCATGAGAGTCAGCCTGCTGTCTGTTTACACCACAGTACATACCACTGTTCATAATTAAATTTGCTGACCATTCAGTAATAGTCAGCTTCTTGCAGGACCACGAGTTGGTCCAGTCCTGGAAAGGTTTATTAAATGGTGTGATGACTCTTACTTGCATCTAAATGTCTCTAAAACAAAGGAAATGCTAATTTATTTTTCATCAGAACCAACCAATCAAGGCACCAACTGTCATCAATGGATCAGCTGTGGAGACAGTGAATCAGTATAAATACTTAGGCACAATTCTTGATGACAAACTGACTTTTATTGCAAACACTAACGCCATTTGCAAAAAAGTCAATCAGAGGCTGTTTTCGAAACGGCCTACTACATACTACTTACGAATGTAGTAGGCAGTAGGTATTGCCTATTACATACTGCGTTTGAATTTAGTATGTTTGACTGTTCTGTTCCATCTGTGTAGCAGTACGCTGAGTGAGACGTCACTGAACTTCCGGTTTCAGAAAGCAGAAGTAAACAACAGCCAAGCCGATAGCGAAACTGCTTCGTTAGAATCCACTTATAATTTAAGAAGTTAGGAAGTGTTTTATATGGAATTTAATCATTTTCACAGCACCTAAAAACCAAGATCCCCCCATCAATAAAAGAAGAGGAAAGAGAAAAGCAGACCGAGCACTGTGCATTGTTGGAAACAGTACGCAAGGCAGACTGGTCCGATGCATAGGCCCAATCTCAATGTCCTCCCTAAGCCCTAAGCCCTGAGCCCTTCTTGACTTAATTGACGTCAGCTAGAAAGTGATTGAGGGCAGGAGGCTGTAAGGGCTCAAAACAGATGAACTGGAATGGGACAGCACTTTGAGACTTCTCACATAACCTGCATGACGTCACCAGCTCACCTTAGAGATATTAGGAATTTTTATTGCACAATTTTTACTTTCCTCAAATTCAAGGCACTTAAGGGACGACTGACTGTCATGTGATCCAGGCTCTTACCGTACAGACTGCTTAACCACACAATTTAAAATATATTAATAGGCTATATAACTACAAATATATAAATTATACTGTATACACATATATGTGAAGATGAATAGATTAAGGCTGTTTTCTGTAATTACACTTGCAGGTAAACTTTTTTACCTAGCTAAGTCTGCAAAAATGCCCATTTACAGAAATGGGGCATAAAGGGCTCAAAAAGTCTGAGACAGATCCCTCACACACTTGATGATTTGACAGTGGGACAGCCCTAAGCCCTCACAGATTTAGTGGGAACGCGGATCAAAGTCAGTGAGTGCTTGAGGGTGGACATTGAGATTGGGCCATACTGAGAAATTTTCCCGAATCAGTAGACATCCAGGGAGTTTTGGCATACTGCAGATTTTGCTCTTGTTCACTTACTACATTCTACATACTGCTGAATTTTGGCCAAATCAGTACATACTACTAGTATAGTAGGCATTTTGAAAACAGCCAGAGACTCTTTTCATGAGGAAGCTGAGGAGTTTTAATGTTGACAGGTCACTTCTATAAATATTTTATTGATCTTTTATTGAGTCTATTTTAACTTTTACAATGACCTCTTGGTTTGGTAACCTCAGCACTTTTAACAAAAACAGGCTGGGTTATATTGTCAAAGTCTGCTGAAAGATCATTGCCACTAATCGTAATGATCTTGGCTATCTTCATCAAGTTAGAGCCACTCAGAAGGCAAAGGCCATCCTTGAAGACCCTCACCACCCCCTTTATTCAGAGTTTAGACTATTAGACTCTCACTAGGAGGACCAGATCAAACTGATATCCAAGATTATTTGTGCCCTCAGCTGTTGGGATTTTAAACAAACTTGTAGGACCTTGCCATTCTACATCGGATTGTGGTACCTTTAGTTTAATGTGCAGGAAAGATGTTCCACGGGAGTTGTATGGATATGCATTTAAATTAATGTGTGAACTTGTGTTTGTTATTTTGTGTATTGCTTGTGTGTATAGGACTGCTGTTGCTAACCAAATTGCCCATTGGGGACCATACAGATTTTCTAATCTAAAGAAAAATAAATAAATAAACTGTATGTAGGATATAAACAGTTCACACCAGAGCCATGACACTAACACATGTAGCTACAGCCTGAGCTAACTGATGAGCTAACTGAGGGGCCAACAGGCTAACAGATTGATCTCTGTCATATCATCCTCTCACTGACACTGTGATTAAAGTCTGCCTCACACAGAAATGTCACAAACCTTCAGCTTTTCAAAGTGAAACTAAATGATATCCAAACCTTAAACTCTGTTAGCTTATGTTAGCAACGAGTAACAGCCAGTTAGCATGTTAGCCCTTCCCTTTGATTCAATAGAAGTCTCCTACCTGTGTAGCACTCCCGCTTCTGGTCCAGCTGTTATTGACTCGTAGACTCTGATATAAAGGATGTCATTATCGGCTGTCAATGAAAAACACTGTGTGAAGAAGAGAGAAGGAGCTGAGAGCTAACAGCCTCTTCCTTACCTACACGTCAGCAGCGTATTGAGCGTCATGACGTCACCACAAGAACGTCAATAAATGTTTTCTTTCTGTAGGCTGGATCTTTGCACACCTTTTCAGTCCCGAGGACCTTGTGTTGCGTTCAAATGAAGACAAATACACAGAAAGCTGAAAGTCTCCTCAGTGACACAGGAACCATACAGCTATACAGGGGGAACACAGGACCAGGAAGATCTGGACAACAATGAGTTAATAATTTGTTGCAACAACACACACACATGAATGAAGTACCCTTTAAATTAGTAAAAACCCTGAGAATGCATTGCATATCTTCTCTCTGCTTAAAACTGCTGCTGGAATAGTGTATAAAAATTTACTTTTTTCTGCTGGGTTTGGAGAAAAGGTCACAATACCAATCGATACTCAGCAGTAAGTGAAGTAATTTGAGATTACGGTGAATCCTCTGTGTTTTCCAATGCCTTTGTATCAAGCAATGCTATTATTCCCTTTGTTCCCGTTATAACGGACCAATCAGAGCTACTCCCCAACCCTCTGTCCTGATTGGTCAAGTGGCGGCCCCACTACGTCGCCCTGATTACCTGGGAAGCCACTACTTCCTCATAGAACGGGCACAATGATCTTTTGTGGGCGGGGTTACGACAGCAGAGAGGGGAGGGGTAGTGTTGACATTCGAAATCTCTCTCCGAACTGATGTTTATATCATGACTACCAACAGCAGCTTTAAACCAACAGCTGTCACATCTGTGTGCTAAACCAAGCCCTGCTCTGTATGCAGCCTCAATGCTCCTGATCCCAATGCTCAGTTTACTAATGAAGATCTGCTGTTTAACGACCCCCTCAGTAACTACACCTGGGAGACGCTCAGGTAAATTAATTACTGATGATGCATTCACTGTCTGTCCACTCTCTGAGGACTGCAGCACGACTGAGATGGAACAGAACAAGAGTCCTCCCTCTGAACATCACATGATCCCATCATACCGTCCTTACCGTCTCTCTGCAGTCTACAGCTGTAATTATAAATACACACGTGATCCCATCATACCGTCTTTACCATCTCTCTGCAGTCTACAGCTGTAATTATAAATACACATGTGATCCCATCATACCATCCTACAGTCTCTGCAGTCTACAGCTGGAGTTATAGAGACACACGTGATCCCATCATACCGTCCTCAGTTTCTGCAGTCTACAGCTGGAGTTATAGATACACGTGATCCCCTCATACCATCCTTATAGGTCAACAGGAAGCAGCAGTGAGAGCTGTCTGATATCAAAGAAATGTGGTTAGTGGACATGTGCCCTAACGAAACTCAAAGTTTTTGGACACATTTATAAGGCATAACACTACATCCTCAGAGTCATGGGATCTGCTCGTCACAAAGCGCCTGCAGAGAGGTTCGAGTGGAGTAGTGTGATTCACACATCTTAACATTCATCTGAAGAGTAGATATGTGACCTAAGTATGTATGAAAGAATATAAACAAGACATTTTTATTCCAACTCCACAACAGAGAGGTGATACATCAACAGTAACTGTTTACGGAGTATGAAGTTTCTACAGTTCTTCCTCACATGGAGGTCCGGACCCTCCAATACACGTCTCCAACCTGAGAGATTCAAGTGAAAAACAAAGATTAAAACCAGCTGAGTCTCATGATATTAAAGGAGTAGACCACTTCCTTATGTGATATGAGACACTGTATATGAGACACAGTATATGAGACTATATGAGACACTATATATGAGACAATGTATTTGAGACACTGTATATGAGACAATGTATATGAGTAACTATCTATCTATGTGTGTTGTATGTCTGTGTCTATATTCAGTATTTGGGAAACAGTGTGTGTGGTTCTCTTTTTTTTGTTTACTTGTCATTTCTTATGTTTGTTTAACGGTGTCTTTGTTTGTTACCCTCTGTCTTTGTCAACATACTATGTCTATGTTACACATGGGAGTGTATGTTCATGTAAGATGAAGTCTTTTTATTTATTGTCTGAAAATCAATAAAAACTGTTGAATATAAAAAAAAAACCATCCAGTCTTGCTTTTATCACCTTAGAAATATTGCCCGTATCAGATCCATGCTCACTTTTGATGACACCCAGACCATTATTCATGCTTTTATTTCTTCTAGACTAGATTATTGTAATGGGCTTTTAACAGGTTTAACACAAAAATATCTCAATAGATTACAACTGGTACAAAATTCAGCAGCAAGACTTTTAACTAAAACCAAGAAGAGAGAGCACATTACTCCTATTTTAATGACCGACCTACACTGGCTGCCCATTGCTTTTAGAATAGATTTTAAGGTTTTACTTATCACTTTTAAAGCACTTCACGGCCTGGCCCCCGAATATATATGTGATCTGCTGTCACCCTACCAGCCCGGGCGCAGCCTCAGATCCTCAGGCAGGAACCTCCTTAAAGTTCCTGCCACAAAGCTGAAGTCTAAGGGTGAGCGAGTGTTTACTGTGCAGGCTCCTCGACTGTGGAACGACCTGCCTGAGGATCACAGGCAAGCTGCATCAGTATCTTCTTTTAAATCACAGCTGAAAACACATTTGTATCGAAAGGCCTTCCTGTAATATTGTTTTATCCAAGATGCTACATTTATTTTTAATCTATTTTTATTCACTCTTTCTTTTATTGTTTTATTGATTTTATTGGTCTTACTGATTTTATTTGTTTTACTAATTTGAATTGTTTTATTGTTTTAACTGCTTTTAGTAGTTTCTGTTTTACTCTGTTCCTCTTAAATTGTCTTGCCAGCCCATACACCCCCCCCCCCTTGCTTTGTTCTTTTTATTGTGGGTTTTTACGATGTTAAGCACTTTGTAACGTCTGTTTTGATAAGTGCTTTATAAATAAACTTTATTATTATTATTATTATTATCATTATATGAGACACTGCTTATGAGACACTTAATATGAGACACGTGTCTCATAAAGTGTCTCTGCTGTGTTTGTGCTGTGTCTGTGTTGTGTGTCTGTGTTTTGTGTTTTGTGTGTGTGTGTGTGTGTGTGTGTGTGTGTGGGTGTGTGTGTGTGTGTGTGTGTGTGTGTGTGTGTGTTCTGTGTGTGTTGTGTGTTTCTGTGTTGTGTATGTGTTGTGTGTCTGTGTTGTGTGACCATGACATTGAGGACCCTGTTGGTGGGTGAAGCTGATGAAGTCAGTGTAGTAATGATCAGTGGAACAGTCGATGCTCCCTCTCTGTCAGTGTGATATGAAAGCTGCTCTTGGACACTCCATGCGGACACACTCATGTTCTGAAAGATTTATTTAAAAGTGTGGAAACACCCTCCGGGGAGAAAGCCTTGTTTCTATGTGTGTGTGTTTTGATTTAAACTGGTAATAGATTATAAACGGATCACTTCTTTATTAATATTGAAACTGAACTCAAAAACATCAAACAACAATCATCAGAGTTCAGGTCCGGTTGGTTGGGCCTTCATGGCGATGCTGTCATTGGGGGAGCGATGGAGAGCAGGGCTTCCATTGGATCTCTGAAGTTAGCAGTTCTTAGTCGGACATGTCATCCAGAGTCCCCCTGAAGTCCCCCTGAAGTCCCCCTGCAGGTACAGGTGAGGGCTGAGCTTAGGTCTCAGCTGTGTGCAGGAGGACAGATTTGATATTGCTGGTCTGGTTGTGGTCCTGCAGACATCAGCAGCTCATCAGAGCGCTGCAGTCGGAGGAACACGATGGTGTGCTTTGGTTTGTTGAACAATCTGAATAAGGTGTTAGAGCTGACGCTGTCTGCAGAGGAGGATAGTCCGGCTTCTGTTCTGGTTTCTCATCACAGGATCTGCGCTGAGCGGATCCTCTGAGGGTAAAACCCTTCTGCTGATCCTCAAACAGCCATGCTTCATGAACACTGCAGAGTCTGTGGTCGCTCCCGGCGGCCGTGTTGCTTTCTGAACGCTCGTCTTTGTTTTTAAGTTCAGATCAGAAATGTTTCATTAGAAAGTCTGAGGGGATAATGAGCTTTACCTGGACCCCTGTTGGACACAGACTCACCTGAGACAGTGCTCATGAGCAAGGCATCAAACCCTCAGCTCAACGTGGACGCGTCTGAGTGTCAGCCATCAGTAACCATGGCAACCATCTTTACCTGAACACAGACAGACAACACTGATAACACTGATAACATCATGTGGTTAACCCCCCCCTCTCTCTCTCTCTCTCTCTCTCTCTCTCTCTCTCTCTCTCTCCTCCCCCCCCTCTCTTTTTGCTTACGGTCCTCACCTCCTGGACGGGGGGAGGCGGGGGGGGGGGGGGGGGGTCAGAGGGGGCGGAGATCCGGGGGGTGAGAGACTGTGGACACAGAGAGACGGAACATCAAGTCAGACAGGAAACATACGGAAACCTGTTGATATTCACCTTCAAAATAAAAGCCCGATTGTCTCTGTTATTAAATACATAGTGCTGCTCTACTTCTCCATGTTGTGTTATTTTAGCTGTGATAGACAGGTAGAGCCAGGCTGTGTTCTGCTCTATCGGTCACTCGATTCATGAGTTCAACTTCACTGACAATAATCATCCTTTATAATGCTGAGTTGTGTGTGGTTTGATAAAGCTTCACACGTGTTTAGGAACACTGAGAGTTTGCTCTGACACACAATTGTCATCATTACAGCCATGGTCTTTGTTTTGGTACATAAACGTGAATGTATTGTTTTATTATTTGTTTATATTTGTGAGGTTACAGATTTGTTCACTTTGGGATCATGTAAACTGCAGCCTGGTATTCATCATGAAGTTTGAACAAGTATGAGTTGATGTTTCTGAGCTCTAACAGGCAGATTTACATGTTTTATTTTGAAAGGGACCGGAAGCCATGTCTCTTTGCACACCTGTAGCCTGACGGTGAATCTGTTCCGCTTCTTCTGCGGAAAACACCACGGACACAGACACCGGAGCCGGGACCCGTGGAGTGTTTGTTCGAGGCGGTGATTGGGACCGGTTCTTCTTCTTCTGTCAGACTGATGTGTGTTTGTGTTTACTGCTGAACCCATACACACACGCCTGCTCACACACACACACACACACACACACACGCACACACACACACACATATGTGTGAGGGGAATTAGCACTCGGAGGAGACGACATCTGGCTCCATGAGACACGGTGAGCATCAGGCTGGGTTCGGATCTTATTCAGCACATCTGAAGGAGGGAGAGAGACTCAGAGGACGGGGATGAGATTCAATCTGTATAATCTGGAATAAAGAGGCGCAGCAGTAACCAGATTAAGGTTCAGATCAACAGAGAGCAGCTCAGAGATGCTAAAGCAGCCATTTAACAGGTCTGATGTGAGACCCTGATCCTCCATCACCTGACGGAGCTCGGGGGGCTAACCTGGCAGGAGGTCTTCATGCTTTTGTTCTGCAGGATCAGTTCTGACTGCTTCTCCTTCCCGAGCAGCAACATGTCGCTGAGCAGGCCTGCAGCTCAGTCTGCACACTGTGCACAACAAGACTCAGTCTGAGGGTCTGAGAGGTCCTCCTGCAGGTTTCTGTCCCCACCTCTGATCCTCAGGTGAACACCTGAACCTCAGGCTGTGTGGAGAGGTGATGACTTTCAAGAGGAATAATAATGACAACAAAAACAAAGACTTTATTCCCTCAAATTTTTAGTCTTTAGAGGTCTTTAGATCTCAAAGTCTGAGAGTTTCACAGGAAAAACAACAGGCTGCGAGTCCTGATCCTTTAAAGACCGATCAAGGTCTCAGACTGTAAACCAGAATCGTTGAGAGTCTGCGTGAGATCAAAACATGTAAACATCAAGTTGACTAGCTCACATCAAGTTGACGAGCTCAAATCAGTCTCATCCTTCAGAACAAAAGTTTTTACTTTGTTTATTTTACTCTCAAAGTAAACGTCAACATGTAACACTGTAAACAGGTCAACATGACAACAACAGAAGGCTGTGGACCCTGACTCTGTGGACCCTGACTCTGTGGACTCTGACTCTGTGGACTCTGACTCTGTGAAATCTGAGTCTGTGTACTCTTGACTCTGTAGACTCTGACTCTGTGGATGCTGACTCTGTGGACCCTGACTCTGTGGACTCTGACTCTTTGGACTCTGACTCTGTGGACTCTGACTCTGTGAACCCTGACTCTGAGGACGCTGACTCTGTGGACCCTGACTCTGTGGACTCTGACTCCGTGGACCCTGACTCTGTGGACTCTGACTCCGTGGACCCTGACTCTGTGGACTCTGACTCCGTGGACCCTGTCTCTGTGGACTCTGACTCTGTAGACCCTAACCCCGTGGACTCTGTAATGAACACTAATCCTCCCTGGTCTCTCCCTCAGGTGACATGCAGGATCTGTGAGTGAGTCGGTCTGTGATGTGTGAGTACGGAGGAGGACGTCGGAGGGGAGGAGGAGTCACGTCTGCTCGGGCAGCGAGTGGGCGTGTCCAGTCTGAGCGTGTCACAGAGGACTGATAATGCGAGCAGCTGTGGAGCAATCAGAGTCACAGAGAGAGAAGAAGACATGGACGCTCGGTGCTGATTCATGACGCCTCTCAGGAGGAGACTCAGTGGAACACACACACACAGGTGATGCACACCTGAGACTTCAGTCAACACAAAGCTCTACAGATCTTAAAGGGTCCAGCATGCCACGGAACAGGGCCTTCTCTGAGCCCGAGTACTCTGCAGAGTACTCTGCGGACTGCTCGGTGACATTGCCCTCTGACCCCGGGCAGGCGGTGGGTCGGACTCACGAGGTGACGGTGCGGAGCTCGGGCTGCTGTCTCTGCCTGCCACGCTTCATGCGGCTCACCTTCGCCCCGGAGTCTCTGGAGAACCTGTACCAGACGTACTTCAGGAGGCAGAGACACGAGACGCTGCTGGTGCTGGTGGTGTTCGCTGCGCTCTTTGACAGCTACATCATCGTCATGTGTGCCGTGATCTACACCTCCGATAAGCTGGCCTCTATGCTGGTGGCGTCTCTGGGGCTGGCGGCAGACGTGGTACTCTATCTGCTGTGTCGCTTCGGGCTGCTGCCGGACCGTGTGACCCGGCGGGTGGTTCCCTACGCCCTGTGGGTGCTCATCGCCGCGCAGATCTTCTGTTACCTGGGCCTGAACTACGCCCGCTTCCACCAGGCGTCAGACACGGTTGGCTGGCAGGCCTTCTTCAGTTTCTCCTTCTTCCTCACGCTGCCACTCAGGCTCACGCCCATTGTCCTCATCACTACGGTGTCCTGTGGGGTCCACACCCTGGTCCTGGGTGTCACCATTGCCCAGCAGCAGCAGGAGGACATCCAGGGGGCGGCGCTAGGACGACAGGTAAGAGACAGCCAGGTGGATGAAGTGTACTTAGATTCTGTAGTCTAAGGTAACACCAGAGTCACTTCAGAGATCACGACCAATCACAGAGCAGTTTCAGGGTTACTAAAGGTCAGGACCACAGACTAAGTCAGGCAGATTACACACCTGAGTCCTAACAATGACACTGAGGACGTTTCATCCTCCACTGATGGTCCTCTTACATCTTAAACTCAGATGGTTGTCATCAGATCCTGAGTGACCTCCAAAGAGTCTCAGAGGGTTCCCTTTTATTCTGACGTATCAGATCATCACAAGAATGTTTTGACGGATGAAAACCTGGACCAGTTCAAGCTACAGGTCCTCCCACCGTCTTCAACTCCTCACTCTAACAGATCCAAACATGATTTTAAAGCCAATAATGTCACATTTCATCTGAGCACACCCAGCAGAGTGTGACATCAGAGAGACGATTCAATCCACACTGAGTTATGGTTTAACGTGACTCAGCACAAAGTGTTGTCTAGACCAGGGGTTCACCGAGTGTGGGACGGGACCCCGTGGGGGGTCGCGAAACACAAATGGGGGGTCGTGAGATGTCTTCCAGAATGTTTATTTTTTAAAAGTTATCTATAATTAGTACATTTTACCCATTATATTAAGAAACGTAAACTTGAAATAAAACCTTGAAAATAGAAAATGTAATGAGTCTTCTGCCTATCTTTTTGCCAGATGACTCCTAAGTTTAATTCATAAAGGCACAGGAAGCACAGCCACATGCTCATATAGGGAGGCTAACTTTCTCTAGACCAGCTAAATGAAGCCACATTAAATCACTTTGAGGAACAGTGGTGGTCGCGAGTCTTTGGCGGCAAAATTTTGGGGTTGCGGGCTGAAAAGTTTGGGAACCCCTGGTCTAGACCAAGGCAGGCTTCTTATTTGTGCTCTGTGCTGTTTACACATGTCAGACATGTGCAACCAGAGACAGCATGACAGGTCCCAATACTCTGATCTGCTCACTTTAAAAACTACTATAAACCTTTATGTTCAGGTGAAATACACAAAGAGCTTTATGTTTATATTAATACTTATATTTATTTGTTTTTTTATATTTAAATGTATGTTTATTTTTGTATTTTATTTTGTATTTATGTTAATGAAAATGATTTTTGTATGCATAAATATATATTATTTATATATTTAAATATCTACAAATATGAAAAAAAACATAAACACAATTATACATTTAAACCTGCATTTGTGCATTCAGTGATTTTCACTGAAAAGTCATGCCTGTTTTAAAATGCAGTGATTTTCACTACAGTCATGTCGGTTTTAAAGCAGTGATTTCCACTGGAGATTCATGTCTGTTTTAATGCAGTGACTTCCACTAGAGAGTCACCACATTAAAACAGAGTCATGTCTGTGGAGAAATAAGAGCAGGCTATAACCAATCAGTGTCGAGTATTAATCACATCCTGTCTGTTGTTCTGTCTCAAGCTGCTGGCAAACATGGTGATCTACGTGTGCTCCATCACCGTGGGTGTCATGTCGTACTACATGGCCGACAGGAAACATCGCAAAGCTTTCCTCGAAGCCCGACAGTCTCTGGAGGTCAAACTGAACCTGGAGGAGCAGAGCCAGCAGCAGGTCAGACATATGCCAACAATAACGACACAACAACGACACAACAACACAACAGCAACACAACAACTATACAACAACAACAACAAGCAACAACAACACAACAACAATACAACAACAATACAACAACAATACAACAACAAAATATCAACAACAAAGCAAGAACAAAACAACAATAATAACAACAGCAACTATAACAGCAACAACACCTACAAAACAAACAACAATTTAATTTAAGTTCATCCCTTGATGTCGGCCTGATAGGACTCAGGGAATCAGTTTCAACTGCTCACTGTGTGCATGTGTATGTGTGTGTGTGTTTGTGTGTATGTGCGTGTATGTGCGTGTCTGTGTGTGTGTGTGTGTGTGTGTGTGTGTGTGTGTGCGTGTGTGTGTTTGTGTGTGTGTGTGTGTGTGAGGAGGAGAAGAGGCTCATTCGGATA
>NC_048283.1:22242112-22259612 GCF_009762535.1 Notolabrus celidotus
CAGACTTCGACAGCGTGAGTGTCTTCCTGGTTTAGATGAAGGTCATGTTAAGGTGCTCTCTCGTGACCTTTGACCCCTCTCTGTGTCAGCTGCTGGATGAGCCTCAGTTTCGCTGCATCACAAAGATCAAGACAATCGGCAGCACCTATATGGCAGCTTCGGGCGTCACGGCCGACGTCAGCAATGGATACAGCTGCATGAAGGTCAGTTATTGATCTGTAGGTAATTTTTTTTTTATTTTAATCGATTTATTTGTAAAGGGACCATGTACAATATTTAACATAAATGTCACCATCTGATGCATTGTACCAGAGTTAGCTTAAAGCTAATTTACATCTGCAGTCCCTTGGCAGGTCACAATTAAAACATCACATTGTAAAAACACTTGCTTGCACACACACACGCGCGCACGTGCACACGCACACACACACACACACACACACACACACACACACACGCACACGCACACGCACACACAAACAGTATGTATATCAAGTTAAAAGTATCAAATCAGTGGTTGCAGTGTTGAGTGTCCTTTAGCAGACTTTTCAGTTTGGTTTTTAAGCTGCTGAGAGATTCACTGTTCTTAATGTCCTCCGGTAAGGTGTTCCACTGAGTTGTGGCTTTCACAGAAAAAGCTGACTGCCCAAAGGCAGTGCGGCGAAAGGGCACATTGCAATTTCTGATCGAAGAGATTCTTGTTGATTTAACGGAGTCCACTGACCGAAAGTTGATAAATTGACGCAGCGGAGGCGGGGCCAAGCCATTTAAAATCTTATACACAAGACACACATTTGAATACAATTTAAAATTCTCAAAGCTCAAAAGATGATGTTTCTCCAGTATCCTACAGTGGTGGTATTGCATTGTTTTTTTGTCCAGTATTTTTAAGGTTTGTTTATACAGAGAGTGAAGTGGTTTAATGACCGTCTCCCCAGCCTGACCCCAGCATGTGATACAATATGACATGTGGGAAAGGATCATAGCATGCATAAAAGTCTTGGCTGCATCCACTGAAAGACAGCTTCTTATGTGTCTAAAGTTTGTCAAATTATATTTGATGGTTTTTATCATTTTCCTAACATGTTTCTTCATGTTAAGGTTTGAATCTAGGACTACACCAAGATATTTAAACTCACTAACTATTTCAATCCTCTCATCTCCAATGACAATGTCAGCGTTGATGGGCTGCATACTGGTTTTAGAGAAAAACATGCCTTTAGTTTTACTTACATTAAGACTGAGACAAGATTGGTCAAGCCATGCTGTGATCCTTTCCATGACAGATGATAACTTTGCTGCAGCTAACTCAGCTGTTTTTGCATGATTATACAGAACAGTATCATCGGCATACATTTGTATTTCGATCCCATGACACTGTTGTGGGAGATCATTGATATAAAGGCTAAATAATAGGGGACCCAACACAGAACCTTGGGGAACACCCATTGTACACTTCACATAGTCCGACAGGAAACCACAAACATTAACACACTGCATCCTGCCAGACAGATATGAAGACATCCAAGCCAGAGCCCCTGATGAAAATTGAAATTTAGAAAGTTTCGAGATAAGTACACTGTGATTAACTGTATCAAATGCTTTGCGCAAATCTAGAAACACAGCACCAACCACCCCACCTTTGTCCAGTTGAGATTTGATCTGCTCTATCAAATATAATGTAGCTGTTTCAGTAGAGTGATTGGGTCTAAAGCCAAACTGCATTGGGTGAAGGCAGAAGTTGCTTGTGTTAAGATATGTTGTCAGTTGCTTGACTACAACCTTCTCAACAATCTTTGACAAAATTGGCAGTATGCTTATGGGTCTGTAATTGCTGGCTTCATGACGATCTCCAGACTTAAGGACCGGGGTGACAATGGCTTGTTTCCAGGCACTGGGGAAAGTACTCTGCTTAAGTGACAAGTTGATTAAATGAGCAATGGGTGGAGAAAAATCATCTTTGTGCTTTTTAATAAACATGGTATCAAAATGGAAAGCGTCTCTACATTTAGAGCTTTTTAAGGAGCCAATGATTTTATTCACTTCTGTGATATCTGTTAAAACCAGATTAAAAACCTGATCTATAGCGGCTATAGGAGCAATATCCAGATCCTTTTCTTTAAAGTTTTTGCCTAACTCGTTTACAGACTCAAGAAAGTATTGATTAAAAATAGCAGCGATAGAGGCTTTGTCATCAATGAAATTTCCCTCAACTTTAAGCTGAAGTTCTCCTAAAAAACGTGGTTCCTTTCTTGTAAGGTTATTAATATTTTGCCAAATTAATTTACTATTATTTTTAGCATTGTCCATTAATTGAAGGTAAAAGCGAGATTTGGCTAGCCTCAGCTCATTGATTACCTTATTCCTAAGGCCTTTGAAAATCAGCATGTCTGTGTCCCTACTCGATTTAATGGCCTTTTTCAGAGCTGAATCTCTATGTTTCATAAGTTTCTTTAAGTTTTCGTTTAGCCATGGTAGATTACATTTCCTTTTACATTTTTTCTGGACTTCCACAGTAAATGTATCCCTTACAGAGTTAATTTTACAAGTGAAACTATTGCAACAACTCGCAAGGTCCTCAGAGGTGATTACATCATTCCATCTTAATTTATTAATTTCATTGTCAAATGCAGCTTGATTACCTTTTGGTATCCTACTGTAAAAGACATTTGTACCAGTTTGTTTGGTATTGTGGAATCTATTATTAGTCAATTTCCTGGCAACCAGGGTCATATTATGATCAGACAAGCCAGTGATCAAGTTATAACTTTTAGTGATTCTCTCAGGTTTATTAGTAAATATCAGGTCCAACTGTGTACTAGAGGTTTTGGAAATCCTTGTTGGCCCTTTAATCAACTGATCTAAATTATATTTGTCTGTGATGATTTTTATCTTATGATTTTTGATCTATAGCTTATTGATCTCTAGGTTATTGATCTCTAGGTTATTGATCTATAGGTTATTGATCTAAAGGTTATTGATCTTTAGGTTGATCTATAGGTTATTGATCTATAGGTTATTGATCTATAGGTTATTGATCTTTAGGTGATTGATCTGTAGGTGATTGATCTATAGGTTATTGATCTTTAGGTTATTGATCTGTAGATTATTGATCTTTAGGTTGATCTATAGGTTATTGATCTGTAGTTTGATTAGTAGCTTATTGATCTATAGGTTATTGATCTGTAGGTAACTGATCTATAGCTTATTGATCTCTAGGTTATTGATCTATGGGTTAATGATCTAAATGTTATTGATCTGTAGGTTATTGATCTGTACCTTATTGCTCTAAATGTTATTGATCTGTAGGTTATTGATCTATAGGTTATTGACCAATAGGTTATTGATCTGTAGTTTGTTTGGTGTCACCAGAAGGAGGAGCAGTCAGACAGAGAGCGCTGGCAGCACCTGGCTGACCTTGCAGACTTTGCTCTCGCTATGAAGGTCACACTGATGAACATCAACTACCAATCCTTCAACAACTTCATGCTACGCATTGGTACGTCATGTGTGAGTGCATTCTTGCGTGCGTTCCTGCGTGCGTGCGTGCGTCTGTGTGTTTGTGTGTTTGTTCATGTGTGCAATTCTGTCAGCCTAAGTCCTTGACTCAAGCTCAGATTTATGATCTGTTTTTAAAAAGTAAGAATCAGTTTTGTAGATGATCTGTGAAGTTCAGTGAAAACCTGATCTGAATTAGGGTTCAGATTAAGAGCCTGGTTTAATCCTAATCTCACACAGAAACAGTGTTAATCTAACCTTCCTCGTGTTTGCAGGTCTGAATAAAGGAGGAGTGTTAGCGGGAGTGATCGGTGCGAGGAAACCTCACTATGACATCTGGGGAAACACTGTGAACGTGGCGAGCCGCATGGAGTCCACAGGGGTGATGGGGAACATTCAGGTACACAACTAGCGTTCACTGCAGGACGCAGATCAATGAAACCAGAGTCATGTCAGAAACTCAGGCCAGCTCTGATCCAGACTGAGCTGAGTTCATCATCTTGGTCCTGTTTCACACAGATTAGTCTCTGCACAAATTTGAGAACTGTGAGGAAACAGAGTGCTGCAGATACTTTAACAGAGCTGTGTGTGTGTGTGTGTGTGTGTGTGTGTGTGTGTGTGTGTGTGTGTGTGTGTGTGTGTGTGTGTGTGTGTGTGTGTGTGTGTGTGTGTGTGTGTGTGTGTGCGTGCGTGCGTGCTTGTATGTGTTGTGCCCCCAGGTGGTGGAGGACACCTACAACATCCTGAAGGAGTACGGTTTCCGCTTCGTGAGGAGGGGGCCGATTTTCGTGAAGGGGAAAGGAGAGCTGCTGACGTACTTCCTGAAGGGACGAGACAAACAGGGTTCATTCATCAACGGCTCCTCCGTCACGCTGCCACACCAGGTGGTGGACAGCTAAGGAGTGTGCACAAACAAACACACACACACATTGACTGTCTATGGACAGATACACAGTCCATCAGAGATCAGGTTTTCATGTATTTGAATCCTGAGGATGGAGGATGGAGGATGAGGACGAGGAGGAGGATGGAGGATGGAGGATGCTCGGTAGGGACATGTCTGATAGAGCTGCAGTATTGATGCCCCGCCCCTCCTCTCGTTGTGCTCGCTCTCTGCTCTCCGTGTTTACATCACTCATTCTTTCTTAAGACCACTCCCCGCTTTAACTCGTTAAACTGATGGATTTAAATCAAAGATGGACTCTGTCACTGTCCATAAACATCACAAACACACACACACACACAAACACACACACACGCACACACACACACACACACACACACACGCACACACACACACACACACACACACACACACACACACACACATACATACATACAAACATATACACACACACACACTCTCAGTGCCATCTCCTCCCCGGGCTAACACTACCTGGACTTCGGACACCTGGTCTCAGATCTGGATGTTTTTGGAGACCTTTATGAACCTGATGACTCTGATGAGCTCGCTGTGGACCGATCAGAGGCCAACATGAGACACACACACTGAACTGACACCTGAGCCTTTGAGCTGGGTGTGAGAGTGTGTGTCTGTCTCGTAGTGTAATTTTGAAAGGTATTAGTTCTGGACTCTGACCCTGGATCAGGTCTCTGTTGGACTCTGGACGTTTCTGCACTGATGAAGGACGACACACTGTGTGCGTGTGTGCGCGCGCGTGTGTGTGTGTGTGTGTGTGTGTGTTTGTTTAATGTGTGTGTGCCGTGTGTGTGCGTGTGTCAGGGAAGGGAGGGGAGAGTATTTTCACACTGATTGTGGATCGATGGAAGTGCCTCTCACAGTGCCATGTTTTCATTACTCTGAAGGATCCTACAGTGCCCCCTACAGGCCGGAGGACACCTCTATACTGCTGCTGGAGGAGTGTTTCACTTCATCACGACTCAGAGTGTGAGAGCTCAGTCAGCTGTTCCTGTTTCACTGTTTGAAAGAAGTCTTTATTTACACACTCTCAGGAGCTCTGCCCTCCACGTTAACTTCACACCTTCACAGAGGGTCACCTGTGGGGTGAGGGGCAGAGACGAGGATTCTCTGTGGTCAGCACATCAGACTCAGTGTGACGTTCAGAAGAGACTATGAGGACAGATTTATATTTATATATGAGCTACGAGGAGACAGACGACCTGCAGACATCGTCTCAGATGTTTTTATTTATTGTTAGCTCTTCTGGTCACATGACGTAAACGTTCCCCTCGGCTGTTTGCGTTCGCACACAGCTTTGAAAAAGCTTTGACCTTATTTAATCGCAGAGTTGACCACAGTGATGCAGTTTACACGTCTTAGGAGGAGGGATGACGGCTCCAGGTTTTAGTCCTGCAAACAGTTAAAATCTGCAGCATCAGATATTTATGAACTCTCTGAGAGAAAGTGAGGGATAGAAGGAAGGATGATGTGTTACAGAAGCATAAAGGTCTAAATCTGAAAGTGTTTATTGATGCATTAAAGCTGCAGATGATCTCAGACCAGCTGACTAGAGCGCTAAGATGAAGTGAAAAGCTTCATCCGAAGAGTTGATGGATGTATCTAGGGAATGTTAACAGGAAGTGTCTCACTGTATTTCATGATTTCAATCCTTCGCAGCGTGATGTTCACAGGGTCAGGGTGGACGTCTCTCCTCCTAACAAGACGAGTCTGGTTCTGAGGTCTTTAGTTTCAGACTTGGTGAAGGACCCTGTAGCACCCTCATTGTCTCCATGTGACGGCTCTGAGACGTACCTGACCCTGGAGCTCTCTGAAAGCAGCCTTACTTCTCTTTCAGAGGGTTCAGGTGTTATTCACATCTCCACCTACATCTGGACTGAGTGTGCTCTCCCTGCTACAGATGTGCTGTTAACACCTGGTGGGAGCAGGATGAGCTCTCACCTGTGTCTCTGTTGGTTGTGTACAGGGCTGCAGACATGGACACACTACAGGTACACATGAGGTTAATCTGTGAGCTCAGAGGAAGGTCAGGTAAACAAAGACATTCAATCTTTAACCTGACCTTCAACTTATTTACAGATCTGACAAACAACAACAAAACTCTCTGAGAAAAAAAAAGAGTGTCTGGAGCAGCTGTCCCGCAGCAGGTGTGTTCCTCCTGCTGCAGACTCTCTGAGAGTTCATGAATCTGGTTTTAAAACAATCATCCTGTGAGAACTTCAGCAGGTCTCAGACTGAGTCATGTGGGTTCTTGTCCACAGTCCTGAAGTCTGGGTCTGGCTGCAGCAGACCTGCCTGGTGTTTCAGATGTTGAGTGCTCACATGCAGAGTCTGCAGCCTGTCCCAGTTTGAATACTGATGGAACCATCACTGGATCTGAAGGCATGAGGGAAGCCTGTGACAGAGAGCTCAGTGATGATCTGTGACAGAGACAGAGCAGCACGCCCTGCAGGAGGCACGAAGCAGCTGTTAGCTCTGTAAAAAAGAATTGGGGGGTCTCTAGCTCCGTCCTTTGCTGATTGTAAAGCCCATTAGTGTCCGTGTAGGACGGGATCAAAGTGCAATAGTTCCTTCTTACAAACCCGACTCTCTCCTCTCTGACGCAGACGTTCAATCATTCCTTTGACCTTTTTATAAATTCTGTAAGAGTCTGAAGAGACTGGAGTGTACATAGATCCAGGGAGAAGGACTCCACGTGTTCTTATAGGGACATGCCAACGACTAAGGAAGAGGAGGGTTTAGATGCCACAATGCGACCTCTGCTGGGTCCTGGTTTGTATTTTAAAGTATCTCAGGCTTGGAAAAAGGCACTTTGAATAATATGCCCTGGTCCTGTTCCTGGTCCTGGTCTGTGTTGTGCCATATGAAGGGTGAGCAGGATCAGGTGAGGGTTGGACCTGGTTCAGTCTGTGCTTCGGGTGGTTGTTAGTTTGAATCTCGTCTCAGTTTTAGAGGACTGACGTAGACCTCCTGTAGGTCCAGGTCTGCTCAGTCCTGGTTTCAAAGACCTTATCTGTCAATGTGCCCTCTTTCATTTCAGTCGCTGTCATCATGTAAGTTGATTAAAAAAGTGGAATAAAGTCAAGTCTGTGTATTCATTTCTGATTCTATGTGACCTTCAAAAGAACAGAGATCACATCAAAGGGTTAACAGCTTAAAGGGACAATCTGTGATTCTATGAAGGGTGCCTGTATAGTGAACCACTACACCTGCCCTATTCAATTAGCAGCCCCAGGGCCACATGCAGCCCGAAAGCAACTGCCGAGTGATTGTGACTTGGGTCCGGCAAGAAAAACATCTTTTACTAAAAATGACAAGTGCTGCTCTTTTATTGTGTTTATGCCCTTTTGGATGTGGCAATAAGTTAATAAACATCCAGTGTGTTTGTTATCTTATCAATTTGTTTTTCTTTTAAATAGTTAACTTTGCTCACTGTCTGCTAAAAATGTCCGGCACAGCCTTAGTTTGAAAATCCAGCCCGACCAAATATTTTATTGAATAGCCCTGCCCTACACCTTGACTTGTCAGATCTGGAGTAGATATTCTGGGAGAGGCTTCAGTTTTAAACCCTGTTTCATGTTTGACTCCTGCACTCTGTCTGACTGACGGGTACAAATACTGTCAACAACCGAATTTCCCCCCTAGGGATCAATAAAGTAATATCTTATCTTATCTTATCAATAATGAAACCAATAAAGGAAATGATAAACAAACAGAGATAACGGACTCCATGAGGAGGTTCACCTTAAATGTCTCTGATAGATTAACTGCACCATGGGGACCCTGTTGGTGTGAGGGATCTGGTTCTCTCTGGTTCTAAGTACTACTGAGGACTCAGTCTGAGCTGCAGCGCCCCCTGGTGGTGACGCAGCTGACGTACAAATACGTGAAGGAATTTCCGCTGACGTCACTGCGTCAGTCCATAACAGGGCTGCAGCTGTCTGAGAGCAACAATAACAAGCTGTACCAACTAGTTCACCGCGGCTCTGCCGGACCTGACAGCGACCACAACCACCAAGACCCGCACCATGAAGCGGGCACACTGAGTCCGGGATCCCAGCGTCCGTCCTCCAGCTTCAGAACCGGGTCAGCTCTGTCCTCTGGTTCTCAGAAAGGCTCGGCCGCAGGGGGGGCAGAGCGGGGCTACATCTGGGTCAGTGGGCCTGTCGGTGTCTGTGACGGAGTGTTCGATTCCCCCGCAGTGTCATCCGCTTTTACACACATCTGGACCCTGTTCTAGCCCGGGAACATGCAGGCTAACGGGGCCGGACAGGACCGGGACCGGGACTCCGAGCTGTCCTGTAGAAACGGGGCTCAGAACGGAGAGTCCTCGTCCTCGTCCTCCGCCGGACCAGCTCATTCCAACGGGCTGCTGTCAGCCTCCAACAACAACAACAACGGGGTCCCGGTCCAGCCCGAGTCCAACAACAGCAGCGGCCCGGCGGAGGCCAGCCCGGGCCTGAAGAAGAAGAAGCGGCTCTCCCAGTCCGAGGAGGACGTGATCCGGCTCATAGGACAACATCTACACGACCTGGGGCTCAAGTAAGTCCCCGTACCTGCAGCCGAACCGGACCGGGCAGGATGGGGAGCAGCCCGGTCCGATGTCAGAGGAGGACCAGAGGACATGTAGTCCTCTGTAGAACCGAATCTCAGAGAGAAACCAGCAGATTTAACTCTGGGCTGATATTACCAGGGGCGCTAAAGGGGGGGGGGGCACCTCAATCTGATCGGCCACCTCAAGGGTCACCCTGAAATCCCAGTTTATGATTAGCTGTTAGTGTGTTAGAGGCGGGACTTAAGTTACATCAACTGTTTGGATCATTAATCAGCCTGATGGACGCCTGGGTCTATAAATTAAACTCTTATTAATAGGTGCTTAAAAATATTTATCACACCTGTTTCATCAGACAGGTTTGTAGACAGGTGTGTAGACAGGTGTGCAGACAGGTGTTTGGAAGAGGAACCAGTCCATCAGAGATGAGCAGTAAGCCCCTGCACGCTATCCGGTCTTTAAAGCGGTGCGTGTTGAATGGTTCTCTCAGAGACTTCAGAGACTCGTATTGTTTAAAATAAATTTAAAATCGAGTCAATGAGTTTAAAGTCAGAAAACTAAACGGTGAACTTTTTATTGAACACATCTACTCACAGTGAACAATGTTACACTGGATCACAGAGTGAGTCTACCCCAAGCAGGCTTCGGGCCTCCTTCAGGTCCTCATGCCTGTGCTGGTTCCTCATTGCTCTGTTGGAGTGGTTATATGTCAGTTTAACCAGACACAGCTTACATACAACTTTAGCTCCATTTATTAGATCAACATACTGACAAACCATGCCGTGCTACCAAATGACATCATCACCTGTGCTCCTTTACATATAGGTAGTAGACCTTTAGAGCGTTATGGCAGCAGACATTAACCAGAGCTACAGCTACAGCTAGTGGAGGGAGGCTGAACAACAGCTTAGACACAACATGTGACCAACAGTAATTATAATAATAATAATAATAATAATAATAATAATAATAATAATAATAATAATACATTTTATTTATAAAGCGCTTTTCTTAAAACTCAGTGACGCTATAAAACAAACACATAAAACAACAGATTCGTAAAAACATGAATAAAATACATTTAAAAGCAATCATACATTAAAAGCAGCTCTAAATAGGTGGGTTTTGGTGAGTGATTTGAGGGTGGACAGGTTGGTGCAGTTTCCAATGTTTGGTGGTAAGGCGTTCCAGAGGGAGGGGGCGGCAACAGAGAGAGCTCTGTCGGTTCGGTGCTTGTAACAAAATAAAAAAACGAATGTTTTGTTAAAGTTAAAACTGTTCAGAGGATTATAACGTGTGATGGTTTAGATTTAAAGAAAAATGATAGAGGAGAAGGAGAGCTTTATAAAAGAGTCAGTCAGGTCACCTCAGTCAGAGAGGTGTGGACACAACCCTGCAGGTATTAAACAGAGGTGTGTGTTATTAGCAGCAGGCCTGACAGGTGAATCAGGCCTGATGTTAATAACATGCACACCAAAACAAGTTTTCATAGAGCTCTATGTGTGCTTATTGTTTTAACTCTCCAGTGATCTCTAACACAGTTAGCTGTCATCCCGCTGCAGTCACCTCGACCTTAGGACTCTGATGGTTCAAGAATGAGGCCTCATGTCTGCATGGAGTTTGGTGTGAGAGGACAGCTGTTGATCTGTTATCAGTTAGCTCAGTGGCAGAGAGTCTCACAGAGTATCCTCCAGAGGACTTAAACAGTAAAACACACGGTCCTAAACACACTACATAGCAGAGTTAAAGCTCCGGTTTCTAACAGGCTGCTGTGGTCTCTTCACGACTGTGTAGTGATTTTTAAATCCTGAACGCAAGAGGGTCAGAGACTGAGGAAACGCTACGTTTTAACAGATAATATTCACAAAGAGACATGTTTGACGGTTTAAGAAGCAGGAAGAGAGACCGCTGACTGGACATTTACATTTCCTACCCAGAGCTTTTATGAGACAACAAACAACTTATTACACAACCCTAGCACTGTGATGCTCTGCTGGATGTGTTATAGACCAGGGAGGTCAACAGGTGATTCATGAAACAACTCACAACAGGGCACAAAACTGAAAGATATGATACAACAGGGCATGGCATGACTAGACACGACTAGACATGACACAAAACAACATGACACCACATGACACGACCCGAAACCACACGAAACAACAACACACGACACAACAGGAAACCACGTCATGACATGACACAAAACGAAACATGACGCAGTGTGAAATGAAATAACATGACATGACAAGACCGTGAACGACATGACACCACATGACGAGACATGACGAGACACGAAACTGAATGACTAGAAACAACATAAAACAACAAGAAACGACATGACATGATATGACACGACATGAAACGACATGACATGATATGACCAAGCGGCAAACTCCGGTCTCAAACGATGAAGCCAATGCGGAAGTGATATAAACTGCAATACATCGAAAATCCGCTTGAGGCTGGCTGCAGAAACACCGGAAACCACATAGATATGAATGGGAAAAAGACGATCTTTGCAGCATTAATAAACATGTTTACAGCCTGGTTCAAAAAACGGCTTGGCCCTACAACGCTAATCTCTCTAATGGCATACACTGTACGGGGGGTGAATTTTTTTCTAACGTGACGGTTAAGAAGATATTAAGATTATGAGTTTTGCCCAAATAAGGACATAACTGACGTGAATCCCGGTCGGGAACACACAGCCATTGGCTAAGAGACTCACACTACGTCACACTCTGCCTAGTTGAGTTCCGCATTACCAATATGGCTGCCGCCGTCGATTTACTTCAAAACAGCTCTCAGGAACAGATGGGTGACGTCACGGATACTACGTCCATATTTTTTACAGTCTATGGATATGACATGACATGACACGACATGCAACTACACGACATGACACAACACTGAATGACACTAAACGACATGCCACGACACAAAACCACACAAAACCACACAAAACCACACGAAACAACATGACACAACATGACGTGACACAACACTGAATAACTAGAAACAACATGACACGACAAGAAACGAGACGACATGACACAACATCAAGTGACAGGATAGGGGTGTGCCAAAATATCAATACTATGATATATCGCGATATTTCGTCTTGCCATACGTTATCGATACACTGGCGCCAAATATCGCGATATTTAAACAATAAACATACAGCCGTTCTAAACAGATTCTCTCACAAAAGCCTGCTACAATTTTGATTTACAGAGTCACTACGTCAAGCCTCCACATGATGGCGCTTAGCATGAATAAGAGTGGGTGCTGCGGTAGAGTACTCTTTGAAAGGAAATAAAAAGAAGAAGAAAAAGAAAATGGTGCAAGGCGGAGGATTAGCAGCAGAGAAAAACACCGGAAAGATACACCGTCAAATTTCAGATCTAAAGTCTGGTCCCACTTCGGCTTTTACTATACTGACAATGGAACCACACTTGATACAGAGTTCGCAGAGCTTACCGTGGAGGAGAGGACGGTTCACGACGCTAATGGTAACGATTCTGTAAGCTAGCAAAATGCCAGTTTGCGAGCTGCTCCATAAACGAAAGTGAAAGTTAAAAAGTGCAGTCGCAGCAGTGAACTCTAAGTGACCCAGAAACATGCTGTCTGCATGTCATTGGCACGGAGACAAGTCGCGGTATACACGTGCTGACCCGACCAAAACATATAGTGAAAGAATAACAGTACGAGGGCCACAAATAAGCGGCCGGCGGGCCGGATGCGGCCCAGGGGCGCCTATTGAGGGCCTCTGATAGATACAAAGTATCTACTGCACATATGGTCTAAGACTTGACTTAGACCAGTGGTGTCCACAACTTTTTTCAAAGAGGGCCACATTTGATGTTGTCAGAATACCTCAGGGCCAGTGGCTCCCACTGAGACTTAGGAATCATACAAGTTATATATGAAATATCTATTTAACAACAATTATTTGAATTTGTTTCTTAATAAAACAGTAACTAGGAAGTCCTCAGTTCTCCACAAGCCACGTAAACATTAGCAAGTGTTATCTTCTTCTGGAGGAAAATGTTTTTCCTTAGGGTCGGGCAATGTGGGAAAAATATTGTCTCATTATTTTTCTACGGCAGGATCACGATCTGGATTTCGTCACACTTCTTTTTCATATTGTTTTTAAGACTTTTCTGACCAGCAGACAACATTTTATAACAAAATAATTATTTTCCTGCATTCTGAACAATTTTAATGCACCACATTTTGGCCTTTCGGTACAATTTCATAATTTGATCTTGTCTTGTGTCCTCTTTTGTGTCTTCTGAACTTTTAGTTTTCATAAAGAACATTTTCACATCATGATAAAAACATTAATTTGAAAACCTATTCTGGATTGACTTTAGTTTTGTTTGTGCGCTTCAAAGAAACTGCAAATGTACAGATGATTCAGAATGTGATTGATTTCTGTGCTATAAATAACAATTTAAGATGGAAGCTTGGGGCCATAAATAAATGGACCTTGGGCCACGATTGGCTCCTGGGCCGTACTTTGGACATGCCTGACTTAGACCATATGTGCAGAAGATACTTTGTTTTACTTTGCTGTCATTCATGTGAAATGGATTCAGTGCAGTCAATACATTCTGAATTTCTTCAGTGACACAGGTATCGTGGATGATATTTCTTGCAATATATCGATTATTGCAGAATCGCAGTATCGTGATAGTATCGTTATCGTGGGCAAAATATCTTGATAATATCTTATCGCCAGGGACCTGGTGATACCCAGCCCTACGACACGACATGACATAAAACGACACAACGACATGAAACAACAGGACATGACATGTAACTCCACAACATGATATATGATATGACATGCAACTACATGACATGACACAACACTGAATGACACAAAACAACATGCCATGACACGAAACATGACAACATGACATTACACAAAACATCATGACACAACATGACTCAGTATGAAACAATACCATACTGAAAAATATGATATGAAACAACACGACATGACAAGACACAAAATAACACGATACTGAGCGATATATGAAACAACACGAAACCAAAAAATATGACACGATACTGATTGATATAATATACTGAATGATATGATATGAAACAACACGATACTGAACGATATGATGTGAAACAACAGAAGTCCGACAATACAACACAATACTGAACGATATGATATGAAACAACACAAAATGAGACAATACGAGACGGTACTGAAAGATATGAAACAACACAAAACGAGATGACTCGACATGGAAAACGTCATGACACAACATGACACAACAATAAAACACACGAACCAAAACAACATGACACAGCATGACACGACACAAAAAAACATGGTTGCATGACACAACACCAAAAACAATTTGACACCATCACTCAGCATGACACGACCTGAAACTACATGAAACAACACAAAACATGACATTAAAAGAAACAACACAATACTGAACGATATGATATGAAAAACACGAAATAACACGATACTGAACGATATGTTATGAAACAACAGGAAACAACACGAAACAACGTGATACTGAACGATATGATATGAAACAACATGAAACAACACGATACTGAACGATATGATATGAAACAACACGAAACGAAACTATGACATGATACTGAATGATATGTCATGGAACAACACGAAACGATATGTTACTGAACGATATGATATGAAACAACACGATACTGAACGATACTGAACGATATGATATGAAACAACATGAAACAACACGATACTGAACGATATGTTATGAAACAACACTAAACAACACGAAACAACGTGATACTGAACGATATGATATGAAACAACATGAAACAACACGATACTGAACGATATGATATGAAACAACACAAAACGAAACTATGACATGATACTGAATGATATGATATGGAACAACACGAAACAACACGAAACGATATGTTACTGAACGATATGATATGAAACAACACGATACTGAACGATACTGAACGATATGGTATGAAACAACACGATACTGAACGATATGGTATGAAACAACACGATACTGAACGATATGGTATGAAACAACACGATACTGAACGATATGGTATGAAACAACACGATACTGAACGATATGGTATGAAACAACACGATACTGAACAATATGATATGAAACAACACGATACTGAACGATATGGTATGAAACAACACGATACTGAACGATATGGTATGAAACAACATGATACTGAACGATATGATATGAAACAACACGATACTGAACGATATGATATGAAACAACATGAAATGACACGATACTGAACGATACTGAACGATATGGTATGAAACAACACGATACTGAACGATATGGTATGAAACAACACGATACTGAACGATATGGTATGAAACTACACGAAACGAAACTATGACATGATACTGAATGATATGTCATGGAACAACACGAAACAACACGAAACGACATGATACTGAACGATTTGATATGAAACAACATGAAATGACACGATACTGAACGATTTGATATGAAACTACAAGAAACGAAACAATATGACATGATGCTGAATGATATGTTATGGATCAACATGAAGCGGAACAATACTGAGACAATACTGTGTCTCTGACGCTGGTCTCGGTGATGAGCATAGCGCAGGAAGGTGTTCTAAGCTGTCGTTGGTTGGGTCTTACTCTGAAATCATTCTGTGGTAGCAGCTTCCTAAGGTTCCTTATCAGTTTTGCTCGGTGTCATGGTTCATAAATATAAGAATACTTTTTGAATTATTCAGATAATTGATAGGTTATTGATGCACCTGTTATTGCTCGTTGATTACCTGGTTGTGCACCTGGTTGTGCACCTTCCTGTTCCTGAGGTCAGAGGTTGTCCCAGGTGCCTCATGATGCTGATGGGTGGTTCTCTCTGTTACAGTCAGACGGTGGACCTCCTGATGCAGGAGTCCGGCTGCAGGCTGGAGCATCCCTCTGCTACCAAGTTTCGTAACCACGTCATGGAGGGAGAGTGGGACAAGGTGAGTGCTCTGATGATACTGAAATCAGGTGGATTCAGCAGCTGTGAATTCATTCTCTGTCATCTGTCTGTTCAGGCTGAGAGTGACCTGAACGAGCTGAAGGCCTTGATGCATTCTCCCAGTGCCATCGTGGTAAGTCTCCAGCACTCACACACGCACGCACGCACACACACACACACACACACACGTCCTTTACTTCCTGCAGCTGTTTCAGGAGAGAAGAAGAAACTCCAGTTCAGAAAATACAGCCCCTGAGTCTGTTAGAGTAAAGCAGGATGTTAAACGGAGAGTAGTTTATCACTGCTGAGTGGAAATGAGCTCGCTCAGCAAAATAAAGATCCAGCCGAGCGACTTTACGTGACATAAAAACACAACTCACTAAACTGGCAACCATAAATACAAGCAAAGAGAGTCAAAGCTAACATCACAATACAGAATCTGTAGCTGAGGGTCAGCAGGCTTTGGTGTCTGCAGGAAAAACAGGCTGTATGGAGAGCAAACACAGGAGGAACACAATCCAGTATAATGACGGCTCCCTTGATTGTTAATATGATGAGGATTTCTTTCTCTCTATAAACAGATATTTGCACGAAGAGCAGATAACAATCTGTTCTAGATCAAACACTAAGACACAAATCTGCTTGATGCTGTGTCACTAAAGACAATCAGCGTTTAGATTTCCTGACTTCCTGAAACGCATCAGAAATGATGGCTCTGTTCCCACGTGTTGATATTATGAGATATAAGTGTCCGTGCTCTGTAACGCCCCCTGCTGGCCTCTCTGTGCAGCGGATGAAGTTCCTGCTGCTGCAGCAGAAGTACCTGGAGTACCTGGAGGACGGGAAGGTTCTGGAGGCACTGCAGGTCCTTCGAGCTGAGCTCACTCCTCTGAAGTACAACACGGAGCGGATCCACATCCTGAGCGGGTCAGTGTGCCAAACACAGGCTGAGACCCACACACAATCTCACACACATACACACTCAGACACACACACACACACACACACACACACACACACACACACACACACAATAAGAATGTTGTGTGTGTGTGTGTGTGTGTGTGTGTGTGTGTGTGTGTGTGTGTGTGTGTGTGTGTGTGTGTTTGTGTGTGTGTGTGTGTGTGTGCGCGAAGGTACCTGATGTGCAGCCATGCAGAGGACCTGAGAGCTAAAGCAGAGTGGGAGGGAAAAGGCACGACGTCCCGAACAAAGCTGCTGGACCGACTGCAGAGTGAGTGACTCACACTCTGCTACTGTACATCTCACACATCTCTCATTGTTCTCTACACTCTGTGTGTGTGTGTGTGTGTGTGTGTGTGTGTGTGTGTGTGTGTGTGTGTGTGTGTGTGTGTGTGTGTGTGTGTGTGTGTGTGTGTGTGTATAAACAGGGAACAACTCACACACTCACTCTGTACAGAACTCTTCTGCAGTTCAGACGTGAAACAGTCAAAAGATGAAACGTTTCTGTCCCACGTTTCTTTGGGA